>NC_046159.1:10649947-10904947 GCF_011064425.1 Rattus rattus
TGTGGGTTTATTTCTCAATCTTTAACTCAAATCCATTGATCAGCAGGTCTGTTTTTGTACTCATACCGTGTAGTTTTTATCATTATTGCTCTGTAGTAAAGCTTGGGGTCAGGGATGGGGATTCCTCCGGGAGTTCTTTTACTGTTCGGGATTGGTTTGGCGATCCTGTTCTGTCTGTTTGCTCTTCTGTGAGAAGTTGAGAATTGCTCATTCAAGTTCTATATTTTTTTAAAAGTGTGTTGGGATGTTCGATGGGGATTGCATTGAATCTGTAGCTTGCTTTTGGTAAGATGACTATTTTTACTATGTTAGCGTACCTGTCCATGAACATGGGAGATTGTCCCATCTTCTGATCTCTTCTTCAATTTCCTTCTTCGGGGACTTGAAGTTCCTGTCATACAGAGCTTTCGCTCGCATGGTTAGAAGCACTGAAAGAAGTGGTCAAAGTCCTTAGTCAACAGGCAAATGCAAAGCAAAACAACTTTGAGATTCCATCTATCACAGGTCAGAATGGCTAGGATAAAATACCCAAGAGATGGCACATGCTGACAAGGCTGGGGAGCATGGAGAGCACTCCTCCATAGCTGGTTGGAGGGCAAACTTGCACAAGCACTTTGCAAATCTTTTAGATGTTTTCTTAGAGAGCTGGGACTAGATATAGCTCAAGACCTACCACTCCTGAGCATGTAACTCTACCATCCCACAAAGACGCTTGCTCAACTATGTTCATAGAAGCTTCATTTGTAATAGCCAGAAACTGGAGGAAAGAAAGCCTAGATGTTCCTCCACTGGAAAAAAATGGATAAAACATAGTATATTTACACAATGGAATACTATTCAGCTATTAAAAACAAAGACATCATGAGTTGTTTTTTTGTTTTGTTTTGTTTTGTTTTGTTTTTTCAGGAAAATGAATGGAACTTGAGAATATCATCCTGAGCAAGGTAGCCCAGACCTAAAAGAACATGCATGGTACGTACGCACTTATAAATGGATAGTAGTCATAGAGTAGAGGATACCCGTACCACACTCCACAGATCCCAAAGCTCAACAAGAAGGAAGGCACAAGGAAGGACACTTGAATCTCACTTGCAATATGGAATAAAATAGTCATAGCAGGCAGATAGAGGAGAGAGAGAGTCGATGGGGGGTACTGGAAGGGGGTTTAGAGTCAGGTGTGGGAGGAACAGGAGAGATTGGCAGATGGCCACAAGAATGAATGGAAATCTGTACCTGATAGATGGGAAGGTTGGAGAATCTCAAGGACATGACAGAGACCTGGAATGAGGGAGGCACCCAAGAATCAATAGAAGTCACCTTAGCACTGGGGATGTGGAACCTGGGGAGGCCACCTCCTGCAGCCAGGCAAGAATTCCAGTGGAATGATAAGGACGCCAACCCACCCACAAAACTTTCAAACCACAATTTATCCTTCAAAAAAAGTTCAGAGACAGAGGATAGAGCAGAGTTATAGAGCCTATAACTGGCCCAAATTGAGAGCCAGCCCATGGACAAGCACCAATACCTGGCACTGTTAATGATACTCTGTTATGCTTGAGAGAGGCAGTAGTCTAGCATGGATGGTCCTCGGAGAGGCTCACTTAGCCGCTGACTGAAACAAATGCAGAGTCCACAGCCAAACAGTGGATGGAGCTTGGTTGACTCTAGTGGAAGAATTTTGGGCTCCAAAGGGGATAGGAATACCATAGGAAGACTAATAGAGTCAACTAACTAGACCCTTGTGCCTCTCAGAGACTGAATCACCAACCAAAGAACATATACAGGTTGAACTTAGTACTGCCCCCCATCACATACATATATAGCAGATGTGCAGTTTGGTCTTGCTGTGTCTCCCAAAGAACTGGTGCTGGGGCTATTGCAAAAGCTGTTGCCTGTATATGGAACATATTCATCTAACTGAGCTGCCTTGTCTGGCCTCAGTGAGGGATCTGCCTAGACTCACAGAACTTGATGTGCCAGGGTGAAGGGATACTCACGGGGCTCTCACTCTCTAAGGGGGAAGCATTTTGGGAGGAAGGGACTGAGGGCAGTAAGTGAGATGTAAAGCGAATGAATTAAATATTAACTTAAAAATACTTCAAAACAGCTAGGATACACATAAAAAGATTTATTGCTCTTTTATTTCAATTTTATTCATATTTAAATTTATTTTTTAATTGTTTTAAGAAATGAAAACAGGAAGACAACTGATTCAACTAAGAATTCCTATTCTTTTCATTTTTGAACACAAATGCACACACAGAGACACAGACAAACATGGACACATCTTAAGACATACACACACACACACACACACACACACACACACACACACACACACACACACACACAGATGTTAGAAAAGCAAACTCCTGGATTATCAACTGAACTAGACCCCATCCTAACATCCTGGACTATTTTAGAAAATACTTAAATTACAGTCACCTAATATCTTGTTGATACGTAGGTTTAACATATATGGTAGTAGTAGAATGAATTTTTATTCAGTCATAAAGAAACAAAATCATGGATACACGTGGTATGGAAACAGAAGCATGGTCTGGGAAGAGAAGAGTGAGAAGACTTAATAAAAAGAGGATTAGGTACAGGAAAAGCAGTGAGAAGGGGTTGGGTCAAATTACATGATCTTCCTAAAATATTTCACATAAAGTGTTATGTCCTGTACATCAGTAGACGAGGATGGAAAGTCATCTATTTATTTAACTCAAATATGCAGATATCAGTGCATTAAAATCTCCTGTATCTCAGTAAAACAGAAGCCATTCTGATACAGGAAATTAAAGAAAGTTCCTTGATTTTTATTTTCTGCTTATTTTCAATATTATTTAAATTAAATAAATTAATAAGATATTTAAATATCGGGCTGGAGAGATGGCTCAGCGGTTAAGAGCACCGACTGCTCTTCCAGAGGTCCTGAGTTCAATTCCCAGCAACCACATGGTGGCTCACAACCATCTGTAAAGAGATCCGATGCCCTCTTCTGGTGTGTCTGAAGACAGCTACAGTGTACTTATATATAATAAATGAATAAATCTTTTAAAAAAAGATATTTAAATATCTAGTGATTACTAAGATGAGGGTGATTCTAGAACAAAATTAAGTGTTCAGTAACAATTATGGAACCATTTCTGAAAGTTTGGTATAATTAATGACAGATGAAAATTGCTAAATGTACATTAACTTTCAGTCAAGGACACTTTTAAGGAACAATTATAGTATAAAAATTAAGAGGTGAAGAGGAAGAAAAAAACAGAAAAGGAAAAGAAAAGGAAAGACAGACAAACAAAAAGCAAGCCAGCCTTCAGGGAGCTGTGGCTTAAAACCTATGCAGTTGTCCTGGTCCTAAAATTACTCATGGGCTTTCAAACATTTCAAATCAATCACTGTTCCAGAAAAGTTGTTGGTCCTACTGAGCCCACTCCACTATGGCTGCAGAAGATACTTAGGAGCTTTATAAAGGACTCATGGCAGGAGTCCTAGGCAACAATGGATGAAGAAACAAAAGACACAGGAAAGTAGAAATTATCACACTATGGTCAACACTAGCAAACTAACTGTATCCTGGGATTTAGTATTTGATAATGATTATTTATTGGTCTACCAAGCAAAGTTTCACTTTTTCTGGCTAGGAAGACTTCACAGAGTGTATCCAACTTTTCCCAATCATATTTCTGTAATTCTTTTTTCAAATGGAAATCTGTTTGCCTTTGCTATGAAACACAGTCACTTAATTAGCGTCATATCAATAAAGTTACCCCAAAACCCTTATGGACAGAGACCAAAGGGTGGTGAGTGGAAACTATTTTCCTTTTCCAGAAAACTTCCTTTTCCTGAAGCTGGGTTCTAAAACATCGCTGGGTTTGGGAACCCAGGGGCCTAGAAATGTTATTTTTGAAGTAAAACTGCTAGGCATGTGATCAAATTTTATAGTAAAATGGCCCAGCCTGGGTAAGTGAGAGGGTCATGCTTGGAGTGTTGGTAGGATATAGGATTTCAATATTTAGATATGTCAGAATCATTTCAAAACTCATAGGAAATATGGTATGTTCCATGGATAAACATGCTCATAAAACTGGTTGAGAAATCTGCTTGTACAATAAAATTTGGATTAATGTATGATCATCTCTACTTGGTATATCTCTTGCTTTAATTCCATTCGTTTTATTTTGCCCAGACCATGAGAATGCTCTCGCCTTGGCTTTCCGTGGACATTTCGAGTCCCAGCCTGGATCCAAGCACAGACAGAGGCAGACATACGTGTTCCACAGGTCAGAGCATTAAGGTGCAAAGCCAATCATCCCAGAAATCTACTGAATGGAACAAAGTGTGCAGGTTTCCCATCAGTGAAAAGATTCTCCTTAATTACAGTCAGGACAGGTACATGTTGAGTTTTACTAAAAGATGGCACGTTTCCTTAGCATGTGCCGCCTGTCTGCATTTTGCTTGTTCTGGCTTTTAATGTGTTTGTTGGACATGAATTTGATAGGAAAGATTTGTTAGTAGAAATAGCAAAAGTTGGGAAGAGCCTCAAGTCATGAAGCATTGCTATTTTTATTTAGTATTTACTGACAGCTTTAGGACAAAGAGTCCTCATTGGAAATGTTCTTAAATTAAATCTATCTATAGGTGATCCCTATCATCTTCCATGAAGACTAGTGAAAGAAGACATTCAGGTTGACAGAGATGAGAGTTAAGAATAAAGTCAACTTTTCTTTCATCAAGGAATATGTTAGAAATGAAAGATATTTTTTGTCAGATGTCATAGTTAAGGCACAGCAAGTTAAGAAACCTTCACATTAGAGAGGACAGTGTATTAAAAAGCCTCGTTTGGAAAATATTTTAAAGGGAAAATAAATCTGTACGAGGTTAGCAACATCTACCATTAACCACTCTGAATCCAAAATGGCAAAAGGAGTGTCAGAGCTCAGAACAGGGGCATAGATGATGGAGAGGAATGCTGAGGAGAAAGTCAACTTCAAGACAAAGGCGGGGTGCAAACTTGCAGAAGACAGGGTTAATGGAAGTGACAGAACTTCACAGTCCACGTGCCCTCTGGCATCTACAAAGATGGGCCATGTAAACATTCTATATAAGGCAAATGATTTATGGAGTATTGTGTGATCTGAGGTAATTTCAGGATCTGGGGGAGTTGAAAATTAGGAAGGAAAGATGAGAGAAAATCATCAAGAGTGCCCCCTTTCACTTTACGTTTTTAGAAGCATCTCTCTTGTGTTTGCTCTGACACAGGCCTCCTCACGAATGTAAATGTTAGATGAAGCCATTTTTTTTCTTGTTAAGAACACAGAGAGTATGAAACGGTCTCCAAACTGCCCCAACCGCATGCCGTGTCCTGAATGTCACAAGGATAGAAAGCTTTCTTCTGGTAGATTTATTTGTTGTTTCCTCAGAAAGGAGTAGGGAAATGGAGGGAAAGCAAGTAAAACATCAGAAATGTTTCTTCAAGTAATACCCTCAATCTAAAAGGAGCTATGGTCTCCTTGCTAACAAGTCCAAAGATTCTTGGTGGAATAAGTGTGTAGAGGGCTTTTTATTCAGCAGCATGGCTGCTTTGTCAAGGGATCACATCCAAGGCCTTCTAGGTTTATGTGATCTGATTGAAATAAGACACACCTTGAAAGAGAGAGAGAGAGGGAGGGAGAAAGGTAGAGGAGGGAGAGGGGAGAGGGGGAGAGGAGAGGAGGAGGGAGAGAGAGAGAGAGAGAGAGAGAGAGAGAGAGAGAGAGATTGATTTTGATTTATTGGGACAGTTTTACAATGATAGATTGCACGTAAAGGCAGGATAAGCCATAGAATGAGAAGGAGCAAGAAGAGCAGGACACATTGTCAGAGTTAGTTTGACACCATTCAGAACAATTCAGTAAGAAGCTAAGAGAAGCCAGTCTGAATCCATCAGTTTGGGGAAGAGTTTTGTCTCAGAAGAGCTGAGTTGAGCCAGCTAGTCAGAGTTCAGAAAGAACCAGAAAGGGGTAAACTTATTCAGCTGTAAGCCTCCAGGACAATTACATCAGGCAAAGAAAAGATACTTTTATATAAATGCTTTATTTACAATGCAAAGTGACTTTAGCACTTCAACCCAGTGATTTCCTCAAGACAGAATGCTCAGGAAAGCTTAGCACACTCATAGGTCCTCAGCTCACTGTGTTATTCTTAGAGGGTACTACAGATAATCTTGGAAATATATTTGTCTCCTTTCTGGGATGAAAATGCTGAATCTGACCTTACACCATTCTTTATGGATTTGCAAAGTGAAGCTCTAAATGAAAAGATGAGTCTTTTTAGTTCTTTCTAAAGGTCACCAATGCCAGCGATCACAGTAACCTTTAATTTGTGAGTCTCCAGGTACCAGAAACACCCATGCAATATAAAATGGTATTTTTCTTTATTTTGTTATGTGCTGTTAATAAAGTTCACATTTTCAAACATAAGCCTGTATTAAGGCCAAAGAGAATGTATATGTCTTTTGCACATAGTTCACTAAGATTAAACCCCCACACCACAGTTTATTGTTCTTATTAAAAGGAAAATCCAATAACTCAACATATTTACATGAAGATGTGTCGGTCAATTTAAATGGAAGAAAGATAGTTTGTTGAGTGTTTTGTTTGTTCGTTTCAACATTCACATTTCTAAGGCTGAACAGATGACTCAGGATTAAGAACTCGTGTTACTCATGCAAAGGTCAGGGTTCAATTCTCATAACTCACTCAGCAGGTTCATAGTACATTGAAACACCAACTCCATTGAATCTGATGCCCTCTTCTGGATGCCATGAGCACATGCGCACACATGTTCATAATCACGTGCACACACACTTAAACAAATAAAAAAAAAACTAATCTTTTTAGAATTGTCATCATAAAGATGGCAGTATGCTATTAAAATGCACAAGCATATTTGTTTATATTTAAGGTAAGTATGAAGTATGTCATATATATATAATATATGGCATAATTTTGTTTTTGATCTTTAAGTACTTTGTTATAAGGTACTTTGTTATAAGTTAAATATTATACAGATGATGGTAAAATTAGTATATAATAAAAATGAAGATTAAATGATTTTATATTATAAAATACTATAATTAAAATCCAAGCCACCCATGTCATAAATATTAGATTATATGAAAAGAGCTTACCAATTAGCAGAATTAAGAATACATAATCAAATTGAAAGGTGAAAACAAATTAAAACTGATCTTAAATTCTGAAGGTACACATTAAATTTGTCAATCTTACCAATTTTCACTTTATCCACAATCAACACATTTTTCTATAAATTTATACTCATCTTTTTCAAATCAAACCACTATCTGGATAACAACAAAACTATCTTACCATTTTAAGTCCCTCAAATCCTTGATTACAGAACTTCATCTTCAGATTCAACTCAAAATTCGATTCCAAGATAAAAATTGTTTTCTATGATGAACAATCAGTATGACTACATTAATGATATGCTGGTAAATTAAAAAGTATTGTATTTGAGTATGTCTGTGAGGGTATTTCCCAAAGAAATAGCTCCTTGAATCAGTGGATTGGGTAAGGAAGAGCTACCATAATTATGTGTGGGTGGCCACTATCCAATAGACAGTTACATGTTTAGATGGAAAAAATATTAAAGCAATGGCAATCAGCTCCATTCCCCTTCTCTCGTTTCCTGTAAATTATATATTTAGTCATCTATAATTCATAAATTCATGTTTTTAATTTACTATTTTTTATTTATAATTATTTATTTACTAGCTTTTAGCTCACTTCCTAATATTACTCAGAGGAAACGAAGGTGAATTTGTGTGCATTCTTAAATTTTTGAATTTATTATTTTAAATTCATTTTACATCCCAATCACAGTCCTCCTCCATCCTCTCTCCTCAGCCCCACACTTAAAATTCCCTTCCCCACTGGCCCCTTCCCTTTCAGAGAAGGAGAGAACCCCTTGGGTACCACCCAACCCTTGATCATCTCGTCCCAGCAGGAGTAGGCACATCATCTCTCACGGAGGCCCAACCAGTCAGTCTAGGTAAGGAGAAGGGAACCCAGTGGCAGGGAACAGAGACAACCCCTCTCTACTTGTTAATGGACCTACCTGAAGACCAAGTTTCACATTTGCTACAAATGTGTAGGGTTCTAGTTCCAGCTCCTGCCTGCTGCCTGGTTGGTGGCCCAGGTCTTTGAGCCCCCGTGATCCCAGATTAGTTGACTCTGTGTGTCTTCTTGTATTGCACTTGACGCCTCAAACTTGCTCAGTTCTATTCCACACTTTTCTACAAAATTCCATGGGTTCCACCTGATGTTTGTCATGTTTAAAACATGCTTCTCATTTCTGGATTAAAATAATATTGTCCACCTTTAATATTTGATATTGTCCAGCATGTGGGAGGCAGAGTCTGGCAGCTGGAGGCAGATCTGATCTACAATCAAACAAAAAAACAAAAAACAAAAAACAAAAAAACAAAACAACAAAACAAAACAAAACAAAAAACAGTCTTTTTCTCCACTCATTGTCGTTTTATTAAACCCAAATTCAAAATGTTCAACTTACAAAATGAAGACTTAGGAGCCAGCTGCGGTGGTGAAAGGCTGCTAGCTCAGAGAGGGGAAGAAAGCGCCCAGCTGACCTTCCTACTCCTTCTCCACAATGGCCTTAATACACTTCAACACTAAGACCTCCTTCCTTTCTGCCAGATTTTCTTACATTCACTCCCTGTCAAGTGGTTGTTTGGTCCACCTCTTCGCCTAGGGTTGACTTTATTTAGGTTCTGCTTACAGAATAAAAGCTCTTGGATTAAAGGTGTATAATATGACCAAGCTATAACATAACTACTTGTTTACAGGAAGCAGAAAGATCTGAGATAAAGGGTGTGTGTTAGGGCTGAGCCACAACACAAGGTTTTTATAGTTCACAATCATCACAACAAGGGTTTTACAGTTCACCATCTTGAGGTTCACAATGTGATCAAATATCCTGCAGCAATTCACACTCACCACAAATATTACAGCAGAGGAGAAAATGGGGTGGCATGACATATGGTACAGAACTTAAAATTGCCCCCAGTCCCTCTTTCCTGTTGTGTAGACATAGCTGTTTCTGGGTAGATAAAATGAAACTATGATGGACTAACACACTAACAGCCACCTATGCCTGATTGACTGAGGCTTCCTTTGCTCTTTTAATATGAAAATCACAACAAGGTAAAGAAGAGGGCAACCTTAGTTCTGAGCACCAGAGGAATATCTCACAAACCAAGAAGCTCACAGCTCTAAGTGCTGAGAACTGGAGGTTTTTTGATTTTAATATCTCATAGCCAGAGATGTAGAAGTGTCGGTTCCTAACCAGGGCTACTTCCTCTTTACCTCGCATGCCACCGGACCAGCTCTAAGTCATTGGTACTGTGTACCCTGCACCTCAATTGTTGCAACCCTCAGCTCTTAACACTTTGGAACCTTCAATAAATCTTCTAGTGACAAGAACGTGCAGGATTTACTTTAACCTCTTCATAAGCCCCTCTTTTTCATAGTCAATCTTTGTAGTTTGTAGTCCTGACCATGCTCTACAGCGCTTCAGATGCTGTAAGAAAGTTTTCAAGAGTTCTTATTCTCACTGAACAACCAAGTGAGCCCTTTCTACAAACAATAAACATCAGGTGTGGATCTCTCTCTCTCTCTCTCTCTCTCTCTCTCTCTCTCTCTCTCTCTCTCTCTCTCTCTCTCTCTCTGTGTGTGTGTGTGTGTGTGTGTGTGTGTGTGTGTGTGTGTGTGTGTGTGTGTGTGTTTGTGTGTTGAGGTGACTTGAAAGAGAGTTCTATGATAAGAACACTGGCTGCTCTTGCAGAGGACCCAGGTTCAATTCGCACGACCCACATGGCAGCTCACAATTGTTTGTAACTCCAGTTGTAGAGGAAATGATACTATTTCCTGGCTTCTAAGGGCTACACATGTTGCACAGACATATACAACAAAATACCCTTGTACATAAAATATAAGTAAATAAGTAAAATAAATAAATACATGGATAAATGAATAAATAAATGTTTTAAAGACTAGAAGTAGATACAAAAGATTATTGAGAAAATCTCTTATGCACTATTTTTGTGAAAAAACGGAAGCAAGTCCTTTGATTACCCCAAGAAACATTATGAATATTTAAGTAGAAAAGCGATGTGGCATACTGTGCTTAGATTGGTGTCCCATCCTATGTGTGCACAGCGTCCTGTTCTGCATATCCCAAACCTCACATTACACTGACCAGAGATGATTTTGCTAAGTCACTGAAGAGTTCAGTGCTGAGTAGGAGTAACTATAACCTGACTGGTGTCATCTGGAGATACGGATTTGTCTTGTCTGAGTGGATTGCGGCAAAGCCAGGAAAGGTGGTAATGACAGGAATGAGGCCTCTTGGTAGACGTCTTGACTGAAATGACAGCCTTCATTGCATGGTTGTCACAGCTAGGATTATGTCTCCAAAAGTGATCATGCAGTATTCAAATGTGAACTTTCACTGGACCTTAGTTTTTCTGTGGACAGTTATGGGAAGGATATTAAAACTATATATTATACTGAGTCCACATATTTAAAATAACAGATTAAAATACTTGAGAGGTTGAGTGGGCTACTGTTTGCTTATTCTGCATAATTTGAATGATATAAAGACTAAATTAATTCATCCAGAAAATTTCCAAGGAATAGATCTGCTTGACTAAGAGCTGCCTCATCAATGTAGAAAGCTATCTAAGCACTGAAAGTCATATATAAGTAACTTGTTCTGAATTGAAATTCCCATGAAGCTCAAAACAAATAACGAGAAAGAAGAGAGTTTTTCTGCAGGGATAAGAGCTTTAAAAATCTTTCATGGAACCTCTCTTAGAGCTTTTGGCGGAAGAGAAACACTACTGTGGTCAGAATGAGACATGGCCCAGTAGGCTTATGTATTTGAACATTTGGTACCCATTTGAAGCCACCTTTTGGGGAGGTTATGGAACTTTTAAGATGTGTTATCTTACTGGAGGAACTACCTCAGAGGATGTGGCTTTGAGGATTATAGACTCGCTTTATTACCAGTTCATTCTCTCTACTTACTGGGTGTCGGCGCGATTGAATCTCTCAGATCCTTACGCTAGCTACCTGCTCACTGCCATCCTTCTTCCACCATTATGGACTCTTCCTGTGGAAAGGTAAGTCAAAATAAATGATTTCTTCCATGAGTTGACTTTCCTCATGGTATTTTATGGCAACAGCAAAAATTAACTAATACAAACACTAAGAAAAGATTCAGAGTTCTAAGCTGCATAATAAACACAGGCTAACATGAGCTCATCCTGTGGGATATTTCATGTCTACATGCACTCAAGGGGAAAGAACACAAAATCTAGTTTAATATAGGACTATGCTGGCTCACCTCCCATGATATAGATTGATAAAAAAGATAGAATTTGAACTGACATTATAAAAGCAACCAGGGTGCTAATTATATATACTATACCAACTACTATTATTTAACAAACCATCATGAACTTATTAAACATTATATTGTTGTTTAGATATAGTAGTTCAAGCTACAATTGTCAGCACTTGGAGACAAGTTTATAACTCAGACATTTGAAGCCAGCCAGTGATATTTAGCAAGACACATGTCTTGAACACAAACACATTCACAGATACACAGCACACATACACACACACACACACACACACACACACACACACACACACGAGAGAGAGAGAGGGGGGGATGGGGAGGGGAATGAAGGGAGAGGGAGGGGGAGGGAGAAAGGATATAATGCCAGCAAAAGTGAAGAATAAACACTATCAAAAGACAAAAGAACAACAGAATCAGACTAGGGAAGAGTTAAATATCCCAAATCCCAAATTTTTATTCAATTTAAATTAACTAAAGTAAGTAATTAAGTAAAGATAAGTGAACAGTATGCACAAAGAAGGATGGTTCAGTTAAATAAGAAACTAAAACATGAAATCAAGTACAAACTCTAAATATCTCAAATACATACATATACATAAGATTAGATGAGAAGAGTTTTTAATAGGGCAATTAGGGCAATTCAAATTGGATACAGCACAGAACACAGATGAAATAAAAGATATGTGTACATCACCCTATTAAAATATAACAATAGAAGCTAACATGTATGAAGAGTTTAATACTTATCATGAACAGAAGAGTACAGGAAACAGTTGCTTTAAGAGTTCAGAGAGTTAAAGAACGAAATTACATGCAGAAAAAACACACCAATCTATACTTAATCAAAATCTCAGAAACCATGACAAAGAAATCTCAAGTATTTCTCAATTAAGAAGAAGTGATACTTTCAGGAGGGAGATGTTAGAGACCAGCATATTACTGCGTTAAGATATATCCGGGTTGACCTTGAGTCCATGGCTCTCTAGCATCAGCCTCCTGAATATTAGATTACAAGTGTGTACGAGAGTGCCTGTCCTTTCTTCTCCCATTCCCCTGATGATGCTATTCTCACTTCTTTCCTTTTCCTTTCTAATATTTATTTTTTCAGTTATGTCAACAGAAATTATATAAGTCAGAAAACTATACTGCTCATTGAAGTATTGAAGAAGAAAACAAAGGCTTTCATCCCATAATCCCCTACCCAGTATAAATGGCAAATAGTATAATTATATTTGAAATTAGACTACTATAATTCTGATATGTATTCTTTAAATCCCAAAGCCAGCACTTAAAAATAAATATGGTTTAAGAAGTAAATCAATACTAAAGACCCCAAAGAATCACACAGATTTACTCTAAAAATACAGAGAATCATGAAAAAAAATCAATATAAAATTAAAGAAAAAAGCAAGATGTTCAACTATATTAACAATAAATGAAATGGATATGACCTATAAATTATATAATACAAATCATCATATTCAAGAATAAAATGATACCTAGCTTTATGCTGTCTACCCAAATATATCTGAATGTAAACTTATAAGTAGGAGCAAAATAAAATGAATACACTTAAAGTCTTAAAGTATAAGTGAACAATTATTCAAACTAAAAATATCGATTTGATCACCCTGCTGATCTAACTGAGCAAATAGCAATGTAACCCGGAAGAGTGCAAAAACTTGATCAATGGTCTCGACTCACTTTATGTAATGAACATTTGGAGAATGCTTCACACTCTACCACTATTAGCAGAATAAATGTGTTTACAGGTACTCTAAGGAAAATTCAACCCCCTCAAAAATGATATCCTGGGTTTTATATCAATGTTATTAAAAGAAATTAAAATAATATAAATATTAGCTGTTTCATGCCTTCCGTATACCCTTCATAGCACCAGAAGGTAGCATGTAGGCAGCTTAGGGAGAAATGTTATCAACGGTGTTATTAGCTGTAGTCAAATAAGAGATACTAAATAGTGAACTAGTGGCAAGTCTGTGCTGTACCAAATTAGGAGATTTGGTATTATATTTGAGACCTACTTCATAAGTTTAGAACTGTAAGAGAAGATCAGAGACCCTAATGGGGAACCCCTGGATGCTATTTGGCTAAGTAGACAATGATGCAGCCACCAAATTGCCTTCTAAATAGTTATGGTTATTTCTATTCATTACTCCCATGGTCATCACTGGTCAGAGAAAATTCCTTTTGCGGTGGGCAGCAGTAACTGTAGACACTCATAGCTGTTCAAAGTACTAAGAACAGTGACTTTCCAGTGCTCTTCAATAAATAACACATTTTAATGACCCTTCAAAGGGTCAAGAAACATCAATGAAGAAAGAAAGAACGTAAAAGCCAAAAGACTGTGCTGTGGAATGTTGTGCTACAAGAATGACTTCTGCTTGGTGTCCTTGAACACCCTCAGCTGTTGTGACTTCCCAAGATTTGGAAAAGACTGAGCCCATCAGCATCCTGCCATGCTTATGGAAAGATGTTATGTTGTGCAGAAGGGTGGAATAGAAAGTCCTTCCATCCCTGCTCTTTTAGACAGTAAACTGTAGCTTGTAAAGTGGCTTTTGAGTC
The DNA here is from genome assembly GCF_011064425.1 of Rattus rattus. NCBI lineage: Eukaryota > Metazoa > Chordata > Mammalia > Rodentia > Muridae > Rattus > Rattus rattus. The sequence continues at coordinate 10,663,988 of NC_046159.1, forward strand.
CACACCCTCTTTGGTGATCTATAGACAGATCATGATTGTTGAGAGTTGAGAGTAAAATTGTTTTCAGTGATATAGCCACTAGGTAAGTGTACATATTTCTGTAATAACCTCTTACCTATGGTTCTATACATAACCAAAATAAAAATTATGAGTCGCCCACCCATCCTAAAGAAAGAAACAAACATGTAAAAGTAGACAGGGACTAGCATCAACATTTGGCATAACCAGGTGTGGAATAAGACATGTTAGGATACTGAAAGTACATATTATCAAAACGTATAAGGTTACATGATGAAAATATCATACATAAATAATATCTGTCAATTAAATATTAAATAATGAAAATATAATGATCTGAACATGAAAGAATTAAACTTGGCATATTTTTGTTTATGAAGCAGAAATGTGATGGTTATTTTGAAATGAAAATATATTCTTCTAAATATCACATAGATCAAAGAAGTAAACAAATATATTAGACAATAGTTTAAATAAACTTGGAGTGTAAAACTTCAAAGCTATGAGTTGTAGCTAAACTAATATTTGAAGGAAAATTCAAATCAGTCATAAATTGTCTCAAGGCAAAATCAATTCTTCCAACTTAAGAAACAAGAAGAAATGAAAAAACAATGACTGGAAGAAAATAATAAAGGGCAGTAGTTATTGAAAACTTAAAATTAATGGAGAATAATTAGCACAACAAAATGTCAGCTGGATGTAATGATTAGAAAAGCTGGTAAGTCTTTACACAGATGAAAAAAGTGAAAGTAAACACTTGCCGGTTTAAGTCATAGTAGAGAGTAGGCATTGGAGATTTTCACAAAAGGATTTGGAAATTTTAAAGCCAATGACTTTGAAAACAGATTATTCAACAAAATCCATAAAACATAATCTATCAAATTCACCTTTCAAAAACCAGAAAACTGAAGTAGTTTTATAATAAGGATGTATTCTTGTGTCTTAGTTAGGGTTTTACTGCTGTGAACAGATACCATGACCAATGCAAGCCTTATATAAGACATCATTTCATTGGGGCTGGCTTATAGGTTCAGAGGTTCAGTCCATTATCATCAAGGTGGGAACATGGCAGCATCCAGACAGGCATGGTGCAGGAGGAGCTGAGAGTTCTACATCTTCACCCGAAGGCTGCTAGTGGAAGACTGACTTCCAAACAGCCAGGGTGAGGGTCTTAAAGCCCATGCCTACAATGACACACCTACTCCAATAAGGCCATACCTCCAAGTAGTGTCACTCCCTGGGACAACCATATTCAAACGAAGAGAACTTGATAATTAAAATGCATTTCAAAGATATAATTACTTTATGTGACTTGTTTGTATAGTAATTTATTTTAAGGAACAATACAAATTCTTCCAAAAGTTTACCAAAATGTAAAAGAATATGAAATATTCTTGGAAACATTATATTGGTTAAATGTTAACTTGTTATCATGACCTAAAAAATAATAAAGTAATCTTCCCCATGAACATTTACCAAAATAACAACATATTAAATTAGTTCACTTTGTTTCTCTGTTGAACTGTGATTAACAAGATCAATGCAATTTGCCCTTTGAACAAGTTTATTTTAAAAAGTGAGGACAAAGGCTTTCTTAGACAAATTTAGAAACAAAATTTACAGAAACTAAAACATCGTTCTGAGGGAGAACACAACTACTGGAACACTGGTATAATCTGAAAATAGATATTTCAGCAGAGCTAAAACACTGAAGTCTAACTAATAACATGAAAACATGATAGCATGACCACAATCCTACAAACCCATACTTTACAACCCAGAAGAATGACTCTCACAAAGAACAGTGGTAAGAAGAAGGACCATTCTGCCATCAACAGTCAACAAGGCGATGACAGGAGAATACACCATTAACATTCACAAGGGCATCTATGGAGTGGGCTAAAAGAATTGTACCCCTTAGGCACTCATAGAAAACTGGGAATTTGCCATGAAGGAGATGGGGACTCCAGTTGTGCACATTGATACTAAACTCAATAAAACTATCTATGCCAAAGAATAAGGGATGTTCCCTCTTGCATTCCAGTACATTTGTCCAGAAAAGATAATGAGGATGAGGATTCACCAAACAACTTCTAGATGCTGCTAGCTTATATTCCTCTTACCACATTCAAATCTCTATCTATCTATCTATCTATCTATCTATCTATCTATCTATCTATCTATCTACCATCAACAAAATAATCACTATCTCAGAGTAAAGTAAGTGCTGGAAAAAGGTTTTCCAAGCAAACTAACCCAAGAACCAAGCTTGAGTAGGCATTCTGATATCCAATAAAACAGACTTGCAACCAAAATTAATCAAAAAGCATAGAAAAGGACACTTCATATTCATCAAAGGACTAATCCACCAAGATGACATTTTAATTCTGAATATCTAAGCCCCAAATTCAGGGGCACACTCATTCTTAAAAGAAACATTACTAAAGTTCAAGTCACACATTGATCTCCACACTATAATAGTGGGAGACTTCAACACCCCACCCTTATTACCCAAGGACAGGTTAATAAAACAGAATCTAAGCAAAGAAACAATGAGACTAAGATATTATGAACCACATGGATCTAACAGATATCTACAGAGCAGCTAATACAAATACTCCTCAAACTGTTCCATAGCAGAAACAGAAGCAACATTTTTGTTGTGTGTAGTTTTAAATAAAGCCCATGCTAAATCTGGCTACATGCTGGCATATGTGGTTTCATCAATCCCCCCTCTAAGTGGCCTGTATGTCTTTCCCTCGTTCTAGGGCTTAGCTGGCTAGCTCCCATTTCTCAGGCTATCTACCCCTGTGGCTGGACTGCAGAATGTTCACTCTGCTCCTCTTAGCCCCACGAAATAAAAACACTAGAGACTTATATTATACCAGCCAGATTTATAATGGTAAATCTCCAACCCCAAAATGCCATTGATAACACAATTCAGTTAATATAAATACGAGTTGCACTCCTAGATTGGACAAATATACCCTACACTACTCTACTACCCAGCTATTAAATCCTTCTTGCAGCTCTTCCAGGCCATGTGGGTCTTCTCCATCTTCAACATCTTCTTCCTCCATCTCGTCTTCTTCCTTTTCTTCCTCTCTAAAACTTTCAGCTCTGCCTTTTCCTTCCACTGCCCAATCACAAGCTCTAGCCTTATCTGACCAATTAAGATTTCACCTGGCATCACCTGAGTACATGATCAAGTCTGAGCACCCATCTTGAGGGAACAGAAAATACAAACAACAATCCACAACACAATAACACATTGCTATATTCTTTGAGGCTGTAGTCACCCTAATAGTTAAACTACTTAATGACTCAACAAGAAAAAGTAATTTCAAGCCAATTTCACCAATGAATATTGACACAAACATACTCAATAATGTTCTTGAAAACCCAATCCAAAAGCAAATCAAAAACATTATTAACCATGATCAAGTAGGCTTCATCCCAGGGATGCAGGTGTGGTTCCATATACAAAATTCCATCAGTGCAATCAACCATATCAACAAACTGAAAGAAAAAAGACACATGATCATCTCATTAGATGATGAAAAATCAAAAACCTTTGACAAAATCCAGCACCACTTCATCTTAGAAGTCTTGGAGAGATCAGGGATAAAAAGCATATGCCTAAACATGATAAAAGCAATATACAGAAATCAATAGCCAATATCAAATTGAATGGAGTGAAACTTGATACAATGACTCTAAGTGAGGGACAAGAAAAGTCTGGCCACTCTCTCCCTCTCTACTCAATATAGTACTTGAAGTTCTAGCTAGAGCAATAAAGCAAATAAAGGAGATCAAGAGGACGTGAATCAGAAGGGACAAGGTCAAAGAATCACTATCAACAGATGATATGATAGTATACATAACTGATCCCCAAAATTCTAACAGAGAACTCCTACAGCTGATAAACAACTTCGGCAAAGTGGTTGGATACAAAATTAACTAAAAAAAACAGCTTTCATTTACACAAATGATAAATGGGCTGAGAAAGAAATTAGGGAAACAACACCTTTCACAATAACCACCAGTAATATAAGATATCTTGATGTCTCTCTAGTGAAGCAAGTGAAAGACCCATATGACAAGAACTTCAAGTCCCTGAAAAGAGAAATTGAAGAAGCTCTTCGATGAAATGATCTCCCATGCTCATGGATAGGTAGGATTAACATAGTAAAAATGACCATCTTGCCAAAAACGGTCTACAGATTCAATGCAATTCCCATAAAAACCCCAGAATAATTTTTTTGTACACCTTCAAAGAGCAATTGTCAACTTTATGGAAAGACACAAAACCCAGGATAGCAAAAAAAAAAAAATCCTGTACAATAAAAGAACTTCTGGGGGAATCACCATCCCTGATCTCAAACTGACCTACAAAATGTAATAAAAACTGCATGGTATTGGTAGAGAAACAGAAATGCTGACTAACGGGAATGAGTTAAAGACTCAGAAACAAGCCCACGACCTATGAACCATTGATCTTTGACAGACAGACAAAACCATACAATAGAAAAAAGAATGAACTTCAACAAATGGTGCTGGTCTAACTAAATATTTTCATTTAGATGAATGCAAATAGATCCATATTTATCACTCTGCAAAAAACTCAAGTCCAAGTGAATCAAGGACCTCAACATAAATCTGGTATGCAAACCTCATAGAAGAGAAAGTAGAAAAGAGCCTTGAATGTGTTGATACAGGAGAAAATTTTCCTTAACAGAACACCGATGGCTCAGGCTTTAAGATCAACGATTGATAAATGGGACCTCATGAAACAGAAAAGCTTCTTTAAGGCAAAGGACACTGTTAGTAGGAAAAAAAAGGCAGCATGCATATTGGAAAAAAAGATCTTTGCTGACCCTACATCTAATGGAGGACTAAAATCCAAATCATATAAAGAACTCAAGACATTATACACCAACAGTCAAATAACCCTATGGGGTGCACATTCAGAGCCTGCCCCACATGTGGCCCATACATGTACAGCCACCAAACTAGATAAGATGGATGAAGCAAAGAAGTGCAGGCTGACAGGAACTGGATGTAGTTCTCTCCTGAGAGACACAGCCAGAATACAGCAAATACATAGGCGAATGCCATCATTAAACCACTGAACTGAGAATGGGACCCCCGTTGAAGGAATCAGAGAAAGGACTGAAAGAGCTTGAAGGGGCTCAAGACCCCATATGAACAACAATGCCAAGCAACCAGAGCTTCCATGGACTAAGTCACTACCCAAAGACTATACATGAACTGACCCTGGACTCCAACCTCATAGGTAGCAATGAATAGCCTAGTAAGAGCACCAGTGGAAGGGAAAGCCTTTGGTCCTGCCAAGACTGAACCCCCAGTGAACGTGATTGTTGTGGGGAAGGCAGTAATGAGGGGAGGATGGGAGGGAACACCCATAGAAAAGGGAAGGAGAGGGGAAGGGAGGAGAGGGGTTAGGGGATGTTGGCCCGGAAACTGGGAAGGGGAATAACAATCGAAATGTGAATAATACTCAAGTTAATACAGATGAAAAAAAAATATGGGGTGCAAATCTAAACAGAGGATTATCAACAGGAATTTAAATGACAGAGAAGTACTTACAGAAATGTTTAATGTCATTAGTCATAAGGAAAATAAAAATCAAATGTCCCTGAGATCCAACAGGATGGCTAAGATCAAAAACTCAAGGGATAGCGCATGCTGATGAGGAATGCTTTTCCATTGTGATTGGAATTGAGAACTTACACAACTCTGGACATCAATTTGGCCATTCCTCAGGAAACTGGAAATAGTTCTACCTTAAGTCCCAGCTATACTACTCTTGGGCATATACACAAAAGATATTCCACCATACCAGAAGGATATGTGCTCCACTATGTTCATAGCAGTCGTATTTGTAATAACCAGAAACTAGAAAAAAACAAAAACAAAAACAAAAACAAAAACAGATGCCCCTCAACAAAACAATGGATACAGAAAACGTGGTTAATTTTACACGATGGAATACTATTCAGCTACTAAAATCAGAGACATCATGAATTTTGCAGGCAAATAGGTAGAAGTAGAAAATATCCTGAGTGAGGTAACGCAGACCTAAAAAGGTTATGCATGGTATGTGCTTACTTATTAGTGGATATTAGCCATAGAGTACAGGATACCCATGATACCCACCACATACACATAGAAACTAAGAAGGAAGGAAGGCCCATAGGAGGATGCTTGAATCTCATGTAGAAGAGGGAGAAAGGGAGCTGGGTGGGAAAGAGGATGTGGAGTGGAGTGGGAGAGTCACCATCAGATGTGACTCTCACACACAGGAGAGGGCCAGGAGAATGAAAGGAATTCTGCAGCTGAATTCTGCAGGGGGGGGCATAGGGAGAAACTTTAGGATGTGTCAGCAATGGGGGTCTTCCAGGAGTCAATGTGGGTGACCTTAGCCAAGATGCACGATAGTGGGAATATAGAACCTGAAGTGACCCCCTACTATAGCCAGGGAGGAACACCAGTGGAGAGATAAAGGTACCACCCCACCCACAAGTCTTTTGACCAATTTTTTTTCCTGTCTAAAAGAACTGCAGGGAAAAAGATGGAGCAGAAACTGAGGGAATGGCCAACCAATAATGACCCAACTCAATCACAGGGGCAAACACCAATCCCTGACACTTTTAATGATGCTCTGTTATGCTTGCATGTGGGAGGGAGCCTGGTATAAGAGTTCTCTGAGAGGCTCCACCTAGCAGCTGACTGAAACAGATGCAGATACCCACAACTAAATAATGGATAGACAGGATTCTTTTTTTCCTTCCATTTTTATTAAATTGGGTATTTCTCATTTACATTTCAAATGTTATTCCTTTTCCTGTCCATCAGCCCCCTAATCCTCTCCTTCCCCTTTTTATATGGGTGTTCCCTTCCCCATCCACCCCCCATTACTGACCCCTCCAACAATCCCCTACACTGGGGGTCCAACCTTGGCAGGACCAAGAGCTTCCCCTTCCTATGGAAGAGTTGAGGGAAGAATTGAAAGCTCTAACGGGGACAGGGATCTCCACAGGAAAACAAACAGACTTAACAAACCTAGACTTCAGGGAACTCTGAGAGACTGAGCCACTAAGCAAGGTGCACACATGGGCTGGGCTGAGGCCCCCAGCACACATGTAGCAGATATGCAGCAGCCCAGTCTTCCTGTCAGGCTCCCAACAACTGGAGTGACTGTCCCTAACACTGTACCCTAGCCTGCCTGTAGAATCAGTTCCACAACACAGCTCCCTTGTCTGGCGTCAGTGGGAGAGGATGTACCTAACCCTGCAGAGACTTGATGTGTCAGGGTGGGGTGATACTCAGGGGGCCGCACCTTCTCAGAGGAGAAGGGGAGGGAGTAGGAGAGGGATTCTATGTTGAGGGGACCTGGATGTCAGGGGGCAGTGATTGGGATGTAAAAAAAAAGTAAATAGAGAAATAAATAAATGAGAAGACATGACAACATGAAGCCCACTGACAAAAAAGTCTACTGAGATTAGAATCCTCTTAAAGTGTAATTCATGAATTCCTTATTTCGCTACTATGAAGGCTATAAATAAAACTGCTATTTTAATAATAATAACCACAAATTATGCTAAGGTATATATGTGAAAAATACATAAATTATGAAATTACAGATATAAGAGTATGATAAAAGCTTACATTATTTTGTGTAATTTTCTGAAGTGAAATGGAGGAGCACTGGGAGGGGAGAGGGGACGTTGGGAGGAACTGCAGAAAGGGGAGGGAGGGGAGGCTGCATGTGGATGTTTTGTATGAGAGAAGGATTAAATCTGAAGAAAAAGGAGAAAGTTATCACAGTGAGATAAACTGTGATAAGTATGTTTTATATAAATCAGGGTGGAACCACAAAAACATGTAGTAATAAAGAGGGGTAGAACAAATAATTAGTGAATATGGCAAGATTAACTATTCAAATAAGGGAAGAGTTGAAGACAGTATAAAAATCAATAAAGTGAAATATTGAAAACTGAATCATCAGTAAATACCTTAAATGGAAATTTATTAAATTAATTGATTAAAAGGGGTAGGTTATATATGTGTGTGCCCATGTGCGTACACACACACACACACACACACACAGAGAGAGAGAGAAAGACAGACAGACAGACAGACAGACAGAAGCAGAGGGAGAATTATGTCTCAATGACTCAAAACTCCAGAAAAAATGGAAAAAGTAAGGAGAGAAATTTGTAAAATGTGTGTAAATAATTGTGGTGCTGCATAATTCTCATTGGAGTGTCTACTATTCAAAATCAGAAGATTAAAAGTGTTGGTGAGGATACTATTCAGGGGGAAATGTTCAACCGCTTTTAATAGGAAAGGAACTTGGTTTGGAAGACATTATCAAAAAGCACAAATGTTCTAATAATTAACAGCACAACAGCTGCACGCTCTAACAATTCCTGGGCTAGCAGCTTACATAGATTTGACACAGTTATGTTGAAGAGCTCTGTGGCCGCTGCTGTCCATTGCAGCCACATGCAAGATGGCTAAACAGTAGACTTAGCCAAATGTCTGTCAAGGGGCAAGTGGATGAAAAGAATATGGAATACATAAACGTCAAAAAGGAAGAGTCCTGGTGTAGAAAACACCATGGGTGTCCTGGAGACTATACTCAGGGGAACGAAGCTCAGCACAGATGCTAAGTGACCAGGTGATCTCTACAAATGTAAAATCCAGTCAGCAGAGGACAGAGACCTCTGGAGGGAGCAGCAAAGGTGTGACTTTCAAGTCAAAATCTCAGTATGTCTGAACAGTCAGGTCGAGAGGTATGCTGAATTGCATGGTGGTTAGAGCTAATGGCAAGGCACTGTCCAACTGAGCGTTTCTTTATGCAGTTAAATTTATTTATTTTATTTTAATTGTATGTGTGTCTTGCCTACATGTATGCCTGTGCAGCACGGACATTTTTGGTGCCCTTGAAACCAGAAGAGGACATCAGCCCCCGACGCTGGAGTTAAAGGTGATTATGATTCACCAGGTAGGCTCTGAGAACTAAAGCAGAGCTCTCTTCAAGAGGAGGAAATGCTCTCACATGTTGAGCTGTCTCTCTCCAACCCCAGTTTGAACAAGTCGAATGAAATAAGTATCAAGAATCCTTACCATAAAATCTACAAAATGTGAATCATGTGACAAAAAGTATGGTAAGTAGATTTATTTTGCCATCCCACAATCTAAAGATGTATTAAAATACCATGTTTGTGCTAAAATATTTACAATTTTTTGTTAACCTTCATTATAAAAGTAAGCACAAATTAAAAGATTTAGAGAAAATTATATGGTTTAAATAAGAGGTTAAAATCCACTTATCCGTGAATACCTACCATACACATACCTTTGGGTCTGAGCTACCTCACTCAGGATGATATTTTCTTTTCTTTTTTTTATTTCTTAGGATGATATTTCTAGTTTTATCCATTTGCCTGCAATATTCATGATGTCCTTGTTTTTAATAGGTGAATACTATTCTATTGTGTAAGTGAACTACACTTTCTATATCCATTCTACAGTTAAGAGACATCTTGGTTGTTTCCAGCTTCTGGCCATTACAAATAAGGCTGCTACGAACATGGTGGAGCACATGTCCTTGTGGTATGGTGGGGCATATCTTGGGTCTGTGCCCAGGAATGGTATAGATGCATCTTCAGGTAGAACTATTTCCAATTTTCTGAGGAACTGCCAGATTGATTTCCAGAGTGGTTGTACCAGTGTGCAATCCCATGAACAATGGAGGAGTGTTCCTCTTTCTCCACACCCTTGCCATCATGTGCTGTCCCTTGACATATATTGCAAAGAACTGCCTGGTTTGGCCTCAGTTGGAGATGTGCTTAATCCTGGAGAGACTTGAGGCCCCAGGAAAGAGGGACACCCATTGTGGAGGGTACCTTCTCAGAGAGAAGGGGAAAGTGAATGAGGTAAGGAACTGTGGGAGGGGACTGGAGAGGGGGAGGCAGGCAATAGCTGGAATGTAAATAAATAAGTAATTTTTAAGAATAGAGAGAATAAATGAGTTTAAAATTTGGTAAACAATATTGAGGAAGAAATCGATACTCATTTTAGTAGTTCAATATCAAAGTACATCATTTATAAACAATGGTAACATAATGATATATACTCCATTGGAGTGAAAGTAAAAACAGAAATATATTCATAGCCAAAAGAGAATTGCAGATAAGAGAAATTAAGTTTAAATGTATTACTTATTCTTTTTCTTTAAATTGGTAAGGAAATGAATTTTTTGCTTAAAATAAAATTAAATATCAAGCTCAAGGAGGCATATATAAGTTCATTGACCAAGATACATAAGGCATAACATCCCTACAGTAAATGAAGCAAAAAAAAAAAAAAACCAATACATCAAAAGAACGAATATATATGGATATATATATATATTCAAAGAATATATATTAACAGCAAATATAACCTGATCACATGATTTATATGGTCACATATTTCAAAAGAAGATTGTAAGGAAAATTCAAAACATTTGTAGATGTTGTGGGTGTTGATTCCACAAATTCAATGCACTTACTCAGTGAAATAAACCCAAAATGCATATGTCCATGAGAAGTAATGAGACAGATATGTATATGAAAACACAAAGGTTATGCAAAGCTGGTCTTCCTGGTTTTCTTTTCTTTTTCTTGCCTTTTTTATTAATTGGTTATTTTATTTATTTACATTTCAAACGTTATCCATTTCCTGGTTTCTCCCCCGGAAACCCCTCCTCCTGCTTCTATGAAGGTGCTCCCCAAGCCACACACCCACTCCTGCCACCCCAACCTGCCATTTCCTTACACTGGGGCATGGATCCTTCATAGGACCAAGGGCTTCTCTTCCCGTTGATGCCTGACAAGGTCATCCTCTGCTACATATGCTGATGAAGCCATGGGTTCATACTCTTTGCTTGGTATTTTAGTGCCTGGGAGCTCTGGGGGATTCTGGTTGGTTGATATTGTTGTTTTTCCCATAGGGTGGCAAACCCCTTCAGCTCCTTCAATCCTTTCTCTAACTCCTCCATTGGGGTCCCCATGCTCAGTCCAATGGTTGGCTGCGAGCATCCACCTCTGTATATGTCAGACTCTTGAAGAGCCTCTTGGGAGACAGCTATATAGGCTCCTGTCAGGAAGCACTTCTTGGCATCAGCAATACTGTCTGGGTTTGGTGTCTGTATATGGGATGAATACTCAAGTTGGGCAGTCTCTGGATAACTTTTCCTTTAGTCTCTGGTCCACACTTTCTCTCTGTATTTCCTTTAGACAGGAGCAATTCTTGGTTAAAAACTTGGAGATGAGTGGGTGGCCCCATCCCTCAACCTGGGGTCTTGCCTAACTTCTGGATATAATCTTCCGGTTTTCCCTCCCTTTTGATGGGCATTTCATCTGATCACATTCCTGTTGGGTCCTGGGAGCCTCTTCCTTTCCTGGCATCTGGGACTTGCTGATGGCTATCCACAGTTCCCCATTCCACATTGTTCACCTCCGTTCAAAACCTGACACTCTGTATATCATCTTTGTCTCCTCCCATACCTGATCCAGCCCCCAGCCCCCTCCTCTCTTCCTCCCAAGTCCCTCCTACCCTCTAACTCCAGGGAGACTTTGTTCCCCCTTCTAAGAAGGACTATAGCATCCACATTTTTGTCTTCCTTGTATCTTGGGTATTCTGTGCTTTTGGATGAATATGCACTTATCAGTGAGTGCATATTGTGTGTGTTATTTTGTGACTGAGTTACCTATCTCAGGATGATATTTTCTAGTTCCATCCATTTGCCTAAGAATTTCATGAAGTCATTGCTTTTAATAGTTGAGTAGTACTCCATTGTATAGATGTATCACATTTTTTGTATCCATTCCTCTGTTGAAGGACATCTGGATTCTTTCCAGTTTCTGGCTATTATAAATAGAGCTGCTATGAACATAGTGGAGCATGTGTCTTTGTTGTATGTTGGAGCATCTTTGGGGTTTATGTCCAGGAGTGGTATAGCTGGGTCCTCAGGTAGTACTTTGTCCAATTTTCTGAGGAAACTCCAGACTGATTTCCAGAGAAGTTGTACCACCTAGCAATCCTATCAATAATGGAGGAGTGTTCCCCTTTCTCCACATCCTTGCCAGCATCTGCTGTCACCTGAGTTTTTATCTTAGCCATTCTGACTGGTGTGAGGTGGAATCTCAGAGTTGTTTTGATTTGCATTTCCCTGATAACTAAGCCTGTTGAGCATTTCTTTAAGTGCTTCTTGGCCATTCGACATTCCTCAGTTGAGAATCCTTTATTTAGCTCTGTACCCCATTTTTGATAGGATTATTTGGTTCTCTGGAATCTAACTTCTTGACTTCTTTGTATATATTGGATATTAGCCCACTCTCGGATGTAGGGTTGGTAAAGATCTTTTCCCAATCTGTTGGTTGCTGTTTTGTCCTAAAGACAGTGTCCTTTGCCTGACAGAAGCTTTACAATTTTATGAAGTCCCATTTGTCTATTGTTGATCTTAGAGCATAAATCATTGGTGTTCTGTTCAGGAAATTTTATCCTATGCCCATGTGTTCCATGTTCTTCCCAACTTCCTTTTCTATTAGTTTTAGTCTATCTGGTTTTATGTGGAGGTCCTTGATACACTTGGACTTGAGCTTTGTATAAGGAAATAAGAATGGGTCAATTTGCATTCTTCTACATGCTGACCACCAGTTGAACCAGTACCATTTGTTAAAATGCTGTCTTTTTTTCCTCTGGATGGTTTTAGCTCCTTTGTCAAAGATCAAGTGACCATAGGTGTGTGGGTTTATTTCTAGATCCTCAATTCTATTCCACTGTTCTACCTGCCTGTCTCTGTACCAATACCATGCAGTAATTTTACTGCAATTGAAACTTGGCCTTAGGTTTGTAAGATGAGCACTGGACTGTAGTCAAGCCCTCCTTTCCACACAGTCAGGCTAAATTGCTGGCCTAAGTTTTGTAACCCATGTTCACCTTGAACTTGATACTATCCTGCCTTAGCAGCTCCCTTAGCTGGATTAAGGGCCTATAACACTAAGTCCAGCAGAAACAGTCTTTTATTGAAAAGTTTTGAGATGGGGACTCATGTCTGAGTGTGTTTATGGTATTTTGAATCCTTTGTTCATGCAAAACAGGCACCTAGAAACACAGGCTATTTGTTTTAAGATAGAGAGGAAAGAGCTGAATATTGATTTCCTTTGGAGACAAAACTTGAGAAAGGTGAAGAAGACACTTCATGCAGTGCACCCCTTTCTAGTTTCTGAATGCTGTCCACATACACACTTTGACTATTCCGCTATAAATAACTGCCCATAGTAAGTAAGAAAGGACATTAGATGTTTGAAAGTAGAGCTGTTCTTTTTATGTCTCCTGATTATCAGACTTGAGAGGTGGAAAGTCTTGTGTGGGTTGGAAATATGTCCCCCATGCCACAAAACCTGATCTCTAAATAAGCTCTGGGGACAGAATGAAAGGTGTTTGAGTCAACAAGAACTAAAAACAGCCAAACACTTTTTATAACTATGTCTAAAAGTATGCAAGTGTATTAGTCACTGTTTTGTTACTCTGAGAAAATACCTGAAAAAAAATCAGATTGTGGAGAAAGGGTTTATTCAGGTTCATGATCTGTGGGTCTCAGTCCATCACTGCACAGGGACTTCACCATTGTTTTTAGTGAACAGCAAGAGAAGATCCTGGGACTCAGTCCACTTTCCTCCCTGTTCCTCCTTAACCAGTTCAGGACTAAGCCATAGAGTGACAGTGTCCATATTCGAAAAGGGTCGTCTTTCTCCAGTAACCTTCTCTCAAGCATCCTCACAGACAAGTGCAAGGTGTGTGTGCCAAACGATTTCCAATCCAGTCAGGGTGATAATAAAAATAAGCTATCACAGTAATCAAACACACTTCAGACTAAGTTGACATGTTGCCTTTCTAACTCACAAAGCACTGCAGAATTGTCACAGCTGACACCCAGCAGAAACGTACACACCAGAGCTTGCCGATGCGCCCCCTTCTAACAGGGAAGTGGCTTGGAGTGGAGAAATGGTACTTAACCTAGAACTGTGAACAACAAAGGACGGGCTGCAGGGAGCAAGCTGGGCTTGGAATGATGACGTAGGCAAACATCTCCTCTGATGTTTAGATAGCACATGTTTAGATTGTGGAAGGTCTCAATGAAACTCTTTGACCGAGCTTCCCTTCATTCCCTTAGCAGTTTCGTGGCGAAACTTCAACAGCCGTTATCTTAGAAATGGGCTAGAGAGCAATGCTTCATTATTAACTATAATGAAACACCACTTTAGATGAGATAATATCTTTATTTATTTATTCTGAGTGTATGGTTACGGGTATATGTAGCAGAGCAGATTTGGAAGACAGAGGACAGGAATTGGTTTTCCACTTTTACTATGTATGACTCAGGATAAAGCTCAGATCTTAGGTTTGGTTGCAAGTAAGTCTACCCACCATTCCTTCTTGAAGGCTATAATTTTAAACACAACTTTAAAACGAGAAAAATTAACACAATGACAAGACTGTATTTTAAAGGGAAAAAATGTTGTAAACATGATAGCCAAGTATTAGTGCCTTTTTTCTAATATTTGATCTAGTGATCAAAATGTTGATTGATATATTAGATCACTTCCAAATACCTACAGAGGATATGTATGAACATTTAAATTACAAAATTGTTACAGAATAATTGCACCAGGGACTGCCTGATACCTAGGTTGGCAAGGAGGAAGCATTGCTAAGCAGTGGAGAGCACCACACGGCATCAAAGCGTGCCCTGTCTATCGTGAGCCTGACTCCCATAAAATAAAGTTTTCTTTCATTTATTTTCCATTCGAGCTGAGTGGAAAGTCCTACGGAGACAAGGTGAGCTGGCACGTCGATTCCATACAAAGATTCCTTGCTGAACGCCATGCAAGACTGAACTTTGCCTGCCCTGCTCAAAAGGGTCCAATCTGGCCTGCCCAGCCGCCTGGGTTTTCTTTCTGCAGATCCACAGTGATGACAGAATGAATTCCCCTTAACGTTTGCAGATTCCACTCTCTGCATCTAAAGTGGTGAGATTGGTGCCAGCCATATAAGAATTTGTAAAGATAATGCTCACAGAATTGTGTGGAGCATATTTCTCTTGGTAAATGTATATACACCATATGCATATACGTGTTATAATTAAAATAAACTGTCTGTGTGTAAATATAGATACAGACTGCACACCCTTAAAATGGAGATAGGATCTCACATTCACAAATACAAATGCGTTTTGGAAATCACACTTTTTAGAAAGAGGGTTCGATTTGCTCAAGAGTGAAACGTGTAAGTCCAGGATAGTCTCTACTTTACACAGATAATTTTAAGAGTGAGTACTTACGAATTTTAATTTATTAATAACATGCAATCTATTTTTTGTGCCAAGCTAGGTTTATTCTTTTAAGATGGGCAAGAAAGAAAGAATGCCAAGTTTTAAGGAAAGACACTGTAATAAAATATGCACACACAGACTTGAAACAATCTGGTCATAGGATAACAAAATAACAGGTTTCTCTACACATTTCCCCTAGCCTCCAAGAACAGCCGCTGAATGCTCGCATACAAACAAAAGGGACATATTGAAGAGGTGACTTATACAGCTGGGAATACACAAGGCTTGTCCAGCCAAAGCCGACATTTAACATCAACCTATCCTGAAATTTTCATTCTCTTTCTAAGGAAAAGTGGCACGTTTAAACACGTGGCATAAGTTATCATTTTAAAGCAGTAACTAATATACCTTAAAATAACCACCAACTTTCCACTTTTTATATACACCCGGTTTTTCATAAATATCTGTCTGTGCTTGCATTTGCATATGGGCCACTGTTTTTTCATAAACGCTATCAGCATGATTTACTCTGCATGGGTAAATGTGGAAGGCTCTCAGATGGCTTAAAAGAAATAGAAGGAAATTAGTTTGCATCGCCCCCGCCACCACCCCTTCAGCGGATTGTCACAATCTGTGCATTTTGTTTCCCTTATCATCGTATTTATCTCACGATTCAGATGTCCTCCCCTCCTCACCCATCTCCCGGTAAAAATAAACAGGGCAGATCAAGTGGATATAATCACCTCAGGGCCTTCTTTTAAGGACTAAACAATTGCTAACAGACCTCAGTTCAGGAATGACTACTATTGGTTTAAAGTTGGCATGTGACCTTGAAGCAATGTATCTTGGGAGGTGCCCAAGAAAATCTCAATCAAAGCCCCGAGAACAGAAAAGCAAATGTCCTTATGCTGTTTGAACGTTGCTGAATCTGGTGTCTGTCAAGATCTCGCTTCAAAGGAACCTCTGCTCACGGTGGCTGCCAGCAAGCTACAGAAATAGGCACCTTCCCAGTTTGTTTATAAGAGTGCGCCTAATCTCACTTCAGAGAAAGTTTGTATTTGACACAGTACTTATGTATTGTATTAAAACAAGATTATTCACATGAAGCAATTAAGAGGACATAAACTTTAAGCTCGTGGTGAAAAACATTTATCTCACAGAGTTCCAAGGGAGATTTCCACTGAACTTCCTTCCACTAACTGCCACCCAATAAAGAAACGAAGCCTAGAACTCCAAATTGGTTTTCTCCACCAATGACAGTGTGGCCACAAGTCCTCAGAATAGATGAATTGATAAGGTGACTAGATTTAATTCTCCTAGACTGAACCTATTTCACCTAGTTCTATCTCCCAATCATTTGAGTCTTTTAGGATGAATACTTTCTAAAACTAATGTTAGTTGTACATTTATACTCTGTTTTCTTTGGCTTTATCACTAATTATGCAGAGAGGTCTTGTCTACTTCCCACTTTCCACCACAATGAAAGCAGAGTGGTAGACACACAGACACACACACAGACACACAGACACACACACACACACACACACACAGACACACACTTAAATACAGCCTGCTTATCAGTCCATAAAATATTGCTTCTATATGATCTCAGGGCTGACCATTAAGGACTGGATAATGACATTGGGGTAGTTCTTCCCTGAGAAGCACCAGTTCTTATTCTCCCAATATTCCTCATTTACCTGTGTTTCTCTGTAAGGTTAAGAACTGAGCGCTTTCCCTCTTTCCACTTTAGTGTGCCTATGGACATCCTTGTCCAGGTCCTGTTTAGGCAGCCATGTTGATAAGACTTTATGGCTGTTTCTTCTGATATTTCTAAAAGACACCTCACACAGCAAACTTTCCGTTCCTTTGGCCCTTAGGATCTCTTCTTCCACAATCATTCTGGAGTCTTAGGTGGCAGCGTTGTACTGTAGACACATTCAAATTCTCAGAATTCCTTGTTCTCTGCATTCTGCTTGGTGGTGGGTTTCTGCGATGGTCTTCATCTATTGCAAAGAGACATGTCTTTGAAGAGGGATGATATCCTCACTTCTCTGTGGTGATAGAATAAATATTTAGATTGCGGTTAGGTGTTAGGCTAGTTTAGTACAGCGGTATTTGTAGGTACTCGTCAGAAATCCATACTTCATTAGCCTTGTGTAATTGGGTAGGCTTCTTGTATGAGACATGACTTCTGTCTTGTTGCAGGGAACTTAATTCCAATTATAGAGTTGTTGGCTAATGCAAGCATGTTTGCCAATAGTGTGTCCTTAGGATTATTGTGTCATGCTGGTCATTCTTGTGGCTCATAGGTGTTGAGATGGGCGATTACTATTGATTGCTCTTCACTTCATTGGAATCTTGCAGGTTAACTTCTACCAGGTACCATAAAGGCAAGGCAAGTCTGGAGAGGCAGCGCTCTCTCTCTCTCTCTCTCTCTCTCTCTCTCTCTCTCTCTCTCTCTCTCTCTCTCTCTAACAATAATTACACATATTTCCACTTACAGCCTATAGCCAATGCCGACATGCAAGATATCACTGAATCCTAACAAGGGGTCTTATTCCGGTTAGGAAGTGCATGCTATGACCACCATTTTTAATTCTTTGTAGCTTAGGTTGCGTCCAGGCCAGTATGTTTCCTTTCTAAGAGTTCCATTGCATAGTTCCTTTTCCTATATCTCTCAGAGGATGGCATACGAGGATGGCAGCTGTATGGACATTGGGAGGGATGGGTTAATATATATCACTATGAATAGGCCTCCAGGAATGTCTTTTAGGATCTGTTTCTCTGTGATCGAAGTCAACTAACTGAGATGTCACCCAGATTGCAGTAAGAAAAGAAAGTGAGAAGTAGAAGGAGCTATACATGCTTTTCCTGGGACACAGGCTCTGGATATCATCTGTGTTAAACTTTATTTCGTCAGGAGAAATTCTTCTTGGAAAGTAAGGAAAATAATTTTAAAGCATGCTTCCCATAAAATGAACTAAATGGGTTATGACTTATTGATTTATTGCATGAATATTTGTTGAGCCTAAGCCATGAACCTAATGAGGAACAAACCAATTATCGTGCCTTCTCTAATGGGATCTACTAATGACTATATTTGCTCTAAATTTATGACCTATGAGGTCTTGGGTGTTTTCCGGCAATTTTTCCAGGAACTTAGTTAAGTTCTCAGACCTTCAGCAAAGTAGAAGTAGGAAGGGTTCCAAACCAAACAGATGATACCTTGGGCAACATCAAAATACCTCAGAGTGCTGCATTTGTTCTGTGGAGTCAGTGGTCGTACTCCCTACAGCAGAAAAGAAGCAGCAGTGGTTAAGGGGGTACACGACCCACGGAGCGCTAGAGTTTCTCAACCTATTCACTCCCCACCCACTGCCTACTTCTCTGAATATTTTATCTCTGTTCTCTGACATTGTAATCTCAGAAACAATTCTAGGAACAAAGGATAAATAACCATATCCAAAGCAGACAACAGAGAAGTAAAATCTTTAGCATTATTTCTCTTTTATTTATCATAGTAGAACAACGAACCAGAAAGAAAAAAAATTTATTTTCTCATTGAATAGACAGAAAACCTAAGAAATTAAATATCTTCAAAAGAGAATATTTGTAACCCAGGTGTATGGTGGCATGACTGTCATCTCATCACTTTTAAGGTGGAATCGAAAGAATCAAGAACTCAAGATCATTCTAGGCTCCGTAGGTGGAGGTCACTCTCAGCTGTTGGAGACCCTTTCTCCGACAACAGCAGCAGCAACAACACAAAAACACACTTCAGTACAGGAACAGCAGATATCTCCACTCCTCATTAAGTCATTAAAGACAAACATGACCTCCTAATGGGTACAACTCTAGTAAAACCATAGCTTGTGTATTAAAGTAGAAAGAGAATATCACTCGGAGAATCATGTAATGTTTTCTGACACGATCCCGCGTGCATCTTCAAAGTCATGGCTTTCATAAGTGGCCATAGTTTCACTTGAGTAGAAGGTGGTTTCGAAAATCTACAGGGCCTCTTCAGATAGTTCTATTCATCATGCATTCTATTTCTCTACTTTTAATAAACAGTGTTCTGTGTCTTTTCCTTCGAATATCAGGGTTAAAATGTGGTCCATGATAAAAATAGGCCAGGTATGGTGGTATATACCGATAACTGTAGATGACAGGAGGCTGTCAGAAGAGGGTCATAAGCTCTGGGGAAGCTGGGAATATATAGTAAGTCTTAACCTGGAACAAAAATAATAAAAGTAAATATCATGAAATAAATTTCTTCTCATCTCAATAACTGAGTACAACCACTTTATAACTCTTCCTCCACGGCAAATGTTACAACAATGGGAGACCCTGAATCCCTCTACCCATCTGTCCACCATTCTAAACACTAATCTGATTCTTACTGAAGAGAACACATCAAATCTGACATTGTCAAAGACAACAGAGGTCAGCTATCTGAACATTTCAAATGAAGCTGCATATTTTTATATCCATACATCTTATACTCCCTTGGTGTTGGAAGCTACCTGCCACTCTTTTGGAGGGTCCACCTTCTTGTTCAGACGTCTGTGAAAGGACTCCTCAGTGGGATTCTTTTTCTTTCCTAACCACATCTGATTATAGCAACACCTTGCATCTTCTATTGCTCCTCTGTCTACTTGCCACTTTGGAAAGGAGCTCTGATGTGCTAACGATGCTTATCTACATCAAGGAACAAATGGAAATTCAAAAATTTGCCTTATACAATGTCTATATTGTGAATATGGCCCATCTGATTTTACTAAATTATATTTCTCCATGATATTTGTAATGATTGAATTAAACTTCTAATCCCTTGGAAAAATTCAGAACTAAGAAAGATAAACCCAATAAGCATATTCTTTGTAAAAGTAGAAAAATGTTATTAAAAGCTGTTAAAGATGCTGCTGAACTTAAACTAAAAACCTGGAATCTTCACTGATTCAGTTGTGGCTCCTGGGTATTTCAGGCATTCTGAAAGCCTAAAGACACCACTGTCTGGAAAGATTGTGTGACTTTTGACTCCTGGAGAGCAAAACGTTCAAGCAAACTTCACCTGAATACTACAGGTACTTGAAGTGTGGCTATTGTCATTTAAAAATATTAGACAGAGACTCTAACTACTGACCTGGGTAAAGTAAACTAGAAAAAAACTTATTATATATCTAGTTCAATAAAAAGCAAAAACAACCACCATCAGAAACAGAGTACTATGCCCCATTACATTCTAAAATAAGCTGTTAAAATATAAATCATCAACATAGTCTTGACTATTGACAACCTCAAATTCCTAATGAAACCAAACTTTCCTTTCTATCATAGTTTATATTGGACTTCTGCATAACTCAGCCAAGTTAATACACACACCTACACACACACACACACACACACACACACACACACACATACACATACACACACTACACACATACACATGTACATACATACAAAGGTGTCATGTGGAAAGTAAAAATAAGATAAAATTATTGTTTCAAATATTTTATTGAGTGGATACTTACCAGAAGTTAATGTAAGTCAGATAATAATGTTATAGGGTACATAATGTCAAAGGGTAAATGGTAAGTGAAGGGAAGAAGATATGACAGAGGGTAGGGTATGCATTCAATGCCTGAGTCACAAACACAAGGTCCTGGGTTTAAATTCCTGGTACCCACATAAAAGTTGAGCACAGTGATGTGTTCGCAGCCCTGTTGTTGAGAAGGTTGGCACAGGGGTGCTCACTGGCCAGCTGACCAAGCAGAATGAATGAGCCCTTTTATTTCATTGAGAAATTCTGTCTTGAAAGACAAGTTTCAGAGAGTGATTATGAAAGTCACTCAACATTGACCTCTGAACCCCAACACCCTCCCATGCGCACACATTGCACATATACACAAATAAGAAATGTGAAAGAAGGAAGCCATAGCAAAAATAAATAGAGAGGTCTAACTAAGAGGAGCATAAAGGAAAAGAATCATTAGCATCAAAAGAAAAAGATAAAATATAAAAAGCAAAGTGAAAAATTACCCCTTGGAGTTTAAACATAATGGAGTGCATTGCACCAGTAGAAACACGAAGATTGAGACAATACAGACAATTAGGCTTGTCTGCTTTTCAAGCATCCCTTGTGAATGTGTGAATATTTCTACATAATTTTTCAATTTGGAACACAAATAGACAAAAAGAAATTTTGAAAGGAAATCTACAGAATAATCTCAAAATGATATTGATGAAATAATATTTAATAAGATGTGACCAGTCATAATTCGTTGGTTATATAAAAATGTTTGCTATAAATAATTTAGGAGTAAAGTGTGGTCTATAATTATATAGTCTTCTAAAATAAGCCATTATATTAATATATTAAAGAGAAAAGCTCATAAAAACAGCCCAAAGACTGGAGGAAGGCTTATAAAAAAAAACTTCAAGATCCATGATGGCCTCACATTTCTTAGGAAATTAAAAATAGGTAGATACAATTAACACATATTCGTCAGAATGATAAAAAAAAATGATCAATCAGGAAAGCGCTTGCCTGAAGACAGCCTGAGTTCAAAGACCTAATACCTGTGCAAAGCTGGATGCAGAAGGGCACCTCTGTGATCCCAGTGCCCAGGATGAAAAGCAAGCTGGAGCACCCCTGATTACAGTACCAAATGACAACAAATGAGACCAGTTCTAATAAGGTGCAAGGGGGAAAGGGACAAGTGTGGTTGCCCTCTCATTTTTACATGGCTGATCATGGCATCTACATGCCTATGCTCACCCAACAGGCACATATGCATACATCATATATGGACACACAAATGTATACATGAAGTGAAAGACAGCTACATGTAGTGGCACATGCCTGAAGTCCTAACAGTTCAGAGGTGGAAGCAAGGAGACCCGGATCTCACAGCCAGGGTCAGCCTTGATGACATGAGCCATTGTTCCCCTAAAATGGGAAAATGAGATAAAGAGGAAATAATAAATTGTCACATTTGGTTAAAGATGTGAAGCCACTGACCCCTTTGTGACCCTAGTGTAGTCGATATAAATCACCATAATGACTTTGGAAAGTGGTATGATACTGTCAGCACATGCTGATTATTTCCATAGGCAATAGTCCCCTCCACTTCTACTCTTAGTTGTGGAAGACGTTTAGAAAATTCCCTTCAGCTGAGAAAACTTTAGGGTTGGTTCTTCCTCATGCTCACTTTGCTCTTGGGTGCTTCTTTCATTTTCGTAAATCATTTTCATGTGAGAAAACTGTGAGTATAAGTTACTCCCCTGCCTTATGGAGCAGATGTCAATCTTTCCAAGTGCCCATACCAGTCTCACAACCAGACCAGCGCTCTGGAGGAGGCACAGCCTTCTTCAGTTCCTTTGTGATTTTCAGTTTCTTAAAGTTTGGATTATTTTATTAATTACTTGTTTATTAATTAATAATATTTGGAAGATTATTACTAAGTGTTTCACTTAATTCACTGCAGTTATCATAAGAGTTTTATTTTTGAGGTGATTGTGAAAGATATTGTTTCTCTGATTTATTTTTCAGACTGCCATTTGTATAAATAAAGGAGGCTACTGATCTTTTTGTCTGTGAATTTGGATCCTTATACTTGACTGAAAGTGTTTACTGTATATAGAAGGATCCTACAGAACCTCATTAGTCTTTAGGAACTTTTAGTAAAAATCATATTATCTGCAAATAAAGATACTTAGACTTCTTCCTTTCCCAACTGCAACGTCCATAGACTGCTTCAGTTGTGCTGCTAGAGCTAGGACTTCACATTCTATAGTTTTCATCAAACTTCTCCCCCTCAGGTTTAGGGAGCTGTGTGAAATAGGAATCAAGAAGACTATAAGAGCCAGAATGGATGGATAACACCAAACAGAGACAACAGAAATGGTGGGTATAAACGCTTAGGAACCGTGGCCGCATGCACAAACCCTGCAAAGGTTCAGCATAGACAGGGAGAGGTGGACATGAGCTTCGATCTTTAACCACAAAGCTATCCCCACTTAAACTTGCTTACATTGAAGAGCAGGTCCCAGTCCCTGATGTATACTGGCAAATCAAAACCTACTCAAAGGAAGTTTTGTGCTTTTCCTCTCGTATTGTTTGGGAATATTTTGTTTTAACTGGTCTCTTGCTTGTATGTTATAGTTTATGGTTTTGTTTTTTAATGGGGTTTGCGTGTATGTGTGTGTGTGTGTGTGTGTGTGTGTGTGTGTGTAATCCTTGTGCTCTTTGTTTTGTTGAAATTCTTGTTTCTTTAATTTTGATGTCTCTCTATTTGACTTCTAAAGAGACAATGAGAAGTCAAGGGTTGACTAGGGCCCTGCAAACACCCTGAAAATACCAATGCCCTTTCACCTGGTCCTTTCTACCTGGATAGACACTACAATCAGACACATCGAAGGACATCTACTGCATCTAGGACACCACAGCTTGAAGGCATCTCAGGAGTTCCTCTGTACACAGGGCAACAGGGCAACTGACACCATTGTCTGAAGACGTCGCAGGGGCTCTGTGACATGCAGGGCAACTGACTCAAAAGACTGAAAGCCTCCCTGGAGTTTGGCTGCACACAAAGAAATAGAAATCACAGTCCATTGTTCCCCCCTCTTCTAAGCAAATGATCTCAGGAAAAAAGCTGGAGTTACCATCCTAATATACAATAAAATAAACTTTTAACCAAAAGTTGTCAAGCATGATGAGGAAGGACACTGCATATTCATCAAAGGGAAAATGTACCAAGAGAAAGTCTCAATTCTGAACGTCTATGCCCCAAATGCAAGGGTACCCACATTCATAAAAGAAACTTTACTAAAGTTCAAAACATACATTGAACCCCACACAATAATAGTGGGAGACTAGAACACTCCACTCTGAACAATGGGCAGGTCATTGAAACAGAAACTAAACAGAGACATAGTGAAACTAATAGAGGTAATTAATCAAATGGATTTAACAGATATCTATAGATCATTTCATCCTAAAACATCCTTTTCAGCATCTCATGGTATTTTCTCCAAAATCATCCATATAATTGGTCACAAAACAAATCCAACCAATCCGAGAAGATGAGATAATCCCATGCCCCCTCTCAGATCACCATGGCCTAAGGCTAGTCTTCAATAACAGCAAAAGCAACAGAAACCCACATACATGTGGAAGTTGAACAACTCTCTACTCAATGATAATTTGGTCAGGGATGAAATAAAGAAAGAAATTAAAGACTTCCTGGAATTTAAAGAAGTGTTGACACATCATACCCAAACTTATGGGACACAATGAAAGTGGTGCCAAGAGGAAAATTCATAGCACTAGGTGTGCCGGCAAAGAAACAAGAGATTTTACACTAGCTGCTTAACAGCACACGTGAGAGCTCTAGAACAAAAAGAAAAAAACTCACCCAAGAGGAGTAGAAGGTAGGAAATAGTCAAACACAAAGCTGAAATCAACTAAATAGAAACAAAGAGAACAATACAAGGATCAACAAAACGAAAAGCTGATTCTTTGAGAGAACCAACAAGATAGATAAACCCCTAGCCAAACTAACTAAAGAGCCCAGAGGCAGTTTCCAAATTAGACAAAATCAGAGAGAGAGAGAGAGAGAAAAAAAAAAAAAAAAAAAAAAAACAGAAATGGAGGGGGAAAAAAACCCACCAGATCCTACTACAAAAGCCTATACTTAAGAAAACCGTAAAATCTAGATGAAACGGATGGTTTTCAGATACTGCATACCAATGTCGAATCAAGAGCAGGTCAAGTAAGCAGACCCATATCTCATAAGGAAGTAGAAGAAGTAATTAAAAACCTCCCAAGCAAAAAACC
This sequence comes from Rattus rattus, assembly GCF_011064425.1. Lineage (NCBI taxonomy): Eukaryota > Metazoa > Chordata > Mammalia > Rodentia > Muridae > Rattus > Rattus rattus. The sequence goes on from NC_046159.1 coordinate 10,689,262, forward strand.
CCAGGGTCAGAGGATTTAGTTCAGAATTCTCCGAGATGTTCGAAGAAGACCCAATACCAAGATTCCTCAAACTATTCCATAAAATAGAAGCAGTAGGAACACTACCTAATTCAATCTATGAAGTCACAACCACAAAAGGACCCTACAAAAAAAAGAAAGAAAAGAAAAGAACGTCAGAACAATTTCGCTTATTAATATCAATGCAAACATCCTCAATAAAATTCTTGCAAACCAAATCCAAGAACACATCAAAACCATCATTCACCACGATCAAATAAGCTTCATCCCAGAGCTGCAAGGTTGGTTCAACGTAAGAAAATCTATCAATGTAATCTGCTATATAAACAAATGCAAAGAATAAAAATCACATGATTATCTCCTTACATGCAGAAAAAAGCATTTGACCAAGTACAACACCCCTTCGTGTTAAAAATATTGGTAAGATCAGGAATTCATAACTAAACTTAATAAAAGCAATTTACTGCAAACAAACAGCCAATATCAAATTAAATGGAGAGATGCTTGAAGCAATCCCACTAAAATCAGGGACAAAACAAGGATGCCCACTTTCCCCATATCTATTCAATATAGAACTTGAAGTGCTAGCTAGAATAATAAGACAACAAAAAGAGATCAAGGGGATACAAACTGGCAAGGAAGAAATGAAGGTATCACTATTTGCAGATTATATGATAGTATACATAAGTGATCCCAAAAATTCTACCAGAGAACATCTCCAGCTGATAAACAACTTCAGCAAAGTGGCCAGATATAAAATTAACTCAAATAAATCAGTAGCCTTTATACAAATGATAAACAGGCTAAGAAAGGAATTAGGGGAACAACTGCCTTCACAATAGCCATAAATAATATAAAATATCTTGGTGTAACTCTAACCAAACAAGGTGAAAGACCTTTATAATAAGAACTTCAAGTCTCTCAAGAAAGTAATCGAAGAAGATCTCAGAAAAATGGAGAGATCTCCCATGTTCATGGATTGGCAGAATTAACAGAGTAAAAATGGCCATCCTACCAAAGGCAATCTACAGGCTCAATGTAATCCTCATCAAAATCCCAAAACAATTCTCCAAGGCCATGGAAAAAAGCAATTCTCAAATTAATTCATCTGGAAAGTCAAAAACACAGAATAGCAAAACTAATTCTTTTTTTTCTTTTATTGGATATTTTTTGATTTACATTTCAAATGTTATTCCTTTTCCTGGTTTCCTGGACATAAGCTCTCTGTCCCATCTCCCTCCCCTTCTTCTATAAGGGTGTTACCCTCCCCATCCACCCTCCTTCCTGTCTCTCCATATTTCCCTACACTGGGGGGAGGGTGCGGGTCCAACCTTGGCAGGACCAAGGGCTTCTCCTTCCATTGGTGCCCAACAAGGCCATCCTCTGCTACATATGCAGTTGGAGTCATGGGTCAGTCCATGTATAGAAATAGAAATATTATAATTAGTGTAAAATCAAAGGGGAGGTTGGTTTCCCTGTCTCATGGGGGGGGGAGTCTGAATATCTAAGCTATTGCTTCTGCCAGATATAAGTAATGAAGAATAGTGTCTTAGATTCAGCCACCCGAACTCCTGATGACCTTCGTGCCCACCCATAATGCAGTAAGGTGGAATTAGATTTCACTCTGCTCTACAGGCTCCACTGCTAAGCCTTTAGTGTACTTCTTTATCTGTGTAACTTCGGAAGCTGCAAGTTGTAGCTCAATGGCCATAAGAGAACCAAACTACGTACACCCTTCCAGACAGTAGACCAGAACACTCATGGCAGCACTCTTCAAAATACTCTCACACATGAAACTAAGCCATCGTGCCCCAGTTGTTGAATGCATACGCGATCATAGCATGGTCACAAAGAGTAGTAATGGACCCTGACTATAAATATTCACCCGCACCCACACCCACACACAAAGAAATAATTCACAAACTAGTACATATTGTTTAATTTAATGTTTGTAAATCACAGAATCAGGTACAGCTTATTTGTGGTTCTAGGAATGGAGTTACTGAGTATCCTTGGTAGGGACAGTAAGAGTGCTATTCAAGAGATAATGGACAGATTCTGTCCGCTGTTCAAGAAGCTGGTTACTAGAGTGAATTCAGATTGTGAAAACTCAGCACACTGGATGGCTGTGAACGATGCACTTGTCTTTATGGATATTACCTTGAATGCTTTAAAAAGTCACCCAGGGATCTTGTTAAACATACAGACTTTAGGGCAGCATTTCAGAGGCTCTGATTTAGAACATCTGAGAAGGTACTGGGATGGGAGGGAGTACTTTGAGAAGCAGGTGGTCTTGGCATACCAGGAAATATTGCTTTTGAGTGCTGTAATGTAATGAAACACTAGTTACAGGATCTTTCAAAGAACAGACACGAACTAAAATCCAAAAGGAGAAAAATCTAAGCTTGGCAAAAAGGCAGAAATGGTGAAATGTACTTCAACGATGTCTGGGAACTAGGGCACATTTGTGAAAATACACAGGTATAGTTTGGTAAACAACATGAAAAGCTCTTTCTCTTTCAGCATGCTGCAATTGTAAAATGCTCCAGATAGTTCTCGGAATAGGAACAGTGACATTGGTGGCAATAAAGCCAGCATAAGACCCTAGGTATAGAAAGTGCGTGGAGGTACAGCTCCATGCTCTAGAAATCTGAATTCTGTCCTATCCTGCTGTCTCCAGGATTAACTCAGTCATTTCAGTCTCAGTACCCTATACCTACTCCCATATCCCCTTAGCTTATAATATATAGGAACTTGTCCCAGATTGCCACGAATCGGATATAACCAAGCTCTGGTGAGCATTGCTACAATAAGCTGCAAGCTGTTTCAGGTTGATTGTTCTCTTTACGCCAACCTTAGAGCAGAGCTTGCAGAAAAGGATGCACTCAAGCCAAGTGCATTCTCTGAACCATACCGGGTGACTGAGAAAATGGAAGGCTAAACAGGATTCAGCTTTATAGACTCCACTGATGAGCAAATTATTGAAATGTTTCCATAAATACCCTAACGCAGCTAATAAATAAATAAAGTATGCATACAGTTGGATATGCGACACTGAGAGCCATAATTTATTGTTGCAGAGAAGAGTACAGCCTTTGTGATCGCCAGTGAAGATTCACAAAGCTTCTCTTATCCTGTCTCCTTTTCTGAGTTCTTCCCTGCCACCGTCTTCCTTACAGGATAGCCTGTCTTTTCTTTATAATAGATGTTGAATCCCCAATTCACTAGTCTACAGCTTTTCTGATTTGTCTTTTGACCCATTTTAAAACTAATGGATTTGTGTTTGGCCCCCTTTAAATCTTCCCATATCTTCCCCCGAATCATGTGATTTCTCACCCCTTTTCCTGTCATTTTGATTTTTTAAAAAGTAAATCAATACCGTGCCTTAAAAAAGCCTTGGCACTCTTGTCAGTAAATATATTGCATTCAGTTACTCGTGCTCACTAAACGTCGTGTGATATAATATCAGGGCATCCTCTACTGCAGGAGGGGAAGGAGGCACTATTGTGAGCTATGAGTCCAGGATTGATTTCTTTAAAGATATAATATATATATTTTATGTATTGCACCTAGCCTTGTTATTTGCTGGATTTCATGGAAAGCTGGTCCCTTATTTGTGTGCTATCAGAATGATTTCTGCAGGGGTGAAATGCTGCATTTGTTTCTGGAGTTTATATGCTGGTGAATGACAATGGAAGCCATTTAATCAAAAATGGTTCTTCTTGTTTCCTGTGCATATTCTAAAGCTTAGTCTGACAGTCAGAATGCCCAAGTGGGCACTAATGTGTTTCAACCTCTCAGTTTGTATTTCCTTACCTACCAAATGGAAACATTAGTGATAAGGCCATTACATAATATTGGCAATCAAAGAGACCATGCATAGGAAAATGTAGACTGAGAAGCGAATATAGAATCACCTCTAGGTCCTGCGTGATCAGAAAAGGCCGAGCAAAGTGTGTGTCTTAAAAAAGATCAGGTGATTTCCCCAGCTATTACTGTTTTCCACTGCCCCTCATGAATTGGAGCTTTGAATGCCATCAGCACTCTTTGAACCTGTATGCAAGAAGACACAAGAAAGAACCAAAGAAAATCTGCAGTTCCATAGATTAACATCACCATGTTCAACACATGCACTTTGACCCCCAGCCTGAACACAATGCATTTCTGATAATTTACAAGACCCTCTAAAATGAGTTGCCAAGTGTTAGATTGTCCTCATGTCCCTTAGCCAGTGTCTTATGCGTTCAGTTTTTGTGTTTACATACACTAAGGAATTGGATAACTACTCCCACCAGCTATGTCCATGGTATTTCCCAATGCCAATACCTGGATTCCCGGGCTTTCATTCCACAGCATGCACAAGGCCCATGACTCTTCATCTCAAGTCTGACTATGGCACTTTGAGCTGTCAGACATACATATCAGTTATTGTATTTGTTGGCATGATGAAGCGTCTAGCTCTGTGAATTCCTTCACCCTTTAACCCTGGGCCACAGTGAACTCATCTATCTTAAGAGCTTTCGGTAGAGACAATGGATCACATTGCTGCTGAAGTCAGGAAAAAGAGAGACTAAAAGCTCAGGAAAGGTCCCTTATAATGTGCTTCCTTTAGGAAGGTTCTACCTCCTATAGGTTCCACAACAGTATCATCAGATGGGGACCAATTATACAAACACAGGAGCATATGGGGGAAGTGTCCCCATCAAACTATAGCAAACTAAAATCAGCTAATCCCTCCAATCCCTGGTGGATGTATGACGAGAATATTTCTGTTCACATTTATTTATTCTTTGACCATCTCACACATGTTTGTAATGTATCTTGATCATATTCATCCCCCATAACCCTCTTGCATCGGCCTCCCACTCCCTATAGACCCATCTCTTCAATAAGTCTTCCTGCTACTTTCATATTGACTTGTTTAAGCGCACAAATATTACTCCCCCCCCCCGAATAGCACATTGGTCTCCAACAAGAAACATGCCTCCTCCTCCTCCCTCCCTGACAAATGTCCTCACACATTCAGTGCTTAATAATCCCATTTCTCGGCAGCCCACTCATTCTGCAGCCCACTGCAATCTGGCCTCTTCCATCAACACCAACAACAAACCTCTTGTCTTTATTAAAGCATGTTTCCCTGAAAGTCTTATTATTGTCGAATGAAAATAATCGTAAGAGTATATACTTCCATAAGCCCTCCATTTCTGAACATAAAAGTCTTGTGGAAGAGCTAAGGGAGAAAGATTGAGGTACCTGAAGGAGATAGGGACTCCACGGGAAGACCAACAGAGAAAACTAAACTGGACCCATGGGGGCTCCCAGAAACTAAACCAAAGAGCAAGCATGAGTAACATGAGTAGCATGAGTAGGAGGTAGGCAACCCTGCACATATTTAGGTGTACAGCTTGGTCTGTATGTGGGTCCCCCAACAACTGAAGCCAGTGCTGTCCATGAATTTGTTGCCTGCCTATGGATACCATTTCCCTAATGGGCAAGCCTTATCTAGCCTCAGTAGGAGAGGATACACCTGCAGTGACTTGATGTGCCAGGATTGGGTGATACCCAGGGGGACCCTCCTGCTTCCCAGAGGAGAAAGGGAGGGAGGAATGGAGGAGGGAGGCTGTGATCAGGATGTAAAGTGAATAAATTAATTGACAAAAATGAAATATGGGGAAGGGAATGAAATATATAACTAATACATATATGAAACTACCTGATAATAAATGAATGTATTTTTAAAAATGACAATAGTCCTAATTTAACAAGAACAGAAAGACGACAGTTGGTTCATCATGAAATGACACTTGGGCTCATGCTCAACCGTCGTCTTCAATCTCTCAATGTCATTCGTTGGCAAAAGGTAATGTACCCAATATGCAAATGATACAATGGTCTTCTACAGTGGCCTGGTGTTGAAGAATTTAAATTCGAGAAACAAAACAAAGCAAGAATATTACTCCAAACCAGTAAACTAAGTAAAGTAAAATTCAAAAAGGAAGAAATTAAATAATGGAGTATGACTTAGGAATATGGCTAGTCAACAGGAAAGATTCCTCTCGACATATCTAAAGTAAGTGAGTGTTAAGAAATTGTATTTACTTGCTCAGGTATAAGTGTCCGGAACTCTACAGAAAAGTGCAAACTCTGCAGCCGTGATGGGTGGCTTAGTGACTACCAGTACACACTTTCTTGCAAAGGCTCCAAGTTTGGGTTCTTAGCAGCCATGCTGTGTGAATGACAGCCCCTAAATCTTCTGTTCCAGAGCATGGAACACATGTGACCTCAGTGGACACCTGCATTCATACACAGAAACCCACACAGACCCACATAAACATCTAGTTTAAAGTGATAAAAATAAAAAATTAAATTAAAATTTAAAAAAGGAAGGAAAAAAAACAAAAAAACAGCTACCCATGGAAATCAATCCCCACCACGATCGGGTAAGAAAGTACATTCTTTGGGGAGGTGGTTTAGTCCTAAGGTGTGCCTTGGTGCAAAAGCCCTTTCTATATCTTTGCAAGATAGGTCTGAAGAACTTGTCTGTGGAGAAGGAACAAGTAAGGAACTGTGAGAACCGCCCCAAGCCATGCTGCACTTTGGAATTCTCAGCCTCATAGGCTGTGAGCAACATACTCTTGTTTACCCAATATGTGGTATTTTGTTATAGCAGCCTGAATGGTCTGTGTCAGTACTTTTGGCTTTGACCATTTTGAACATGTCTTTGTGGGAAAGTGGCCAACTGTAAAATACAAAGGAAGCATTTTTTTCCCTCTCTCTATCTCTGTGTTCGGGGTGGGGTGCTAATCTCCAAGAAAACGGAATGAGTAGTGGTTAAATCTGAAGCACACAGCAAGTTTTAGTCTTGGGGTGAAACACAGTAAATGATGTAGGGAATGAATCCTCTGCCTGCCTTCACTGCTCAATGGAGTGACATAATGCAACAGCAAAGAGACTGATAGAGAGGGAAGGGAACTCTCTCTGAAGCCATCCACATCCCTGAACTAACCCCATGTGACTTTTAAAATTATCATGTGTCTGGCTAGGGAAACAAAGTTAACAGCTCTGTTCTACCCTTGGAAAGTCCACAAAAGACACATCAACATATTCTATAACGGAACATTGAAATGTTGCCTTAGATTATGTAATGTTCATATTAAATAGATCCATCTGGAATGCAGAATGACACAAGAGAAAGAAGTTTGGATTAATGATCAAGGGATCACAATTCTAACCCACGACTTGGACAACCTTGGAGAGTCCCTCAAATCTCCCATTTCTCATTGCCTCATTTTTCTCTCCTCTGGAACAGTAAGTGCGGTGGACTAATTGATCTCCAAGCTCTCGTCAGCTCCGGTTCTGGTGTGGAATGCAATTGACAGGCAAATGGGCTCTTCACTCGGATACTTACTGGCTGTGCAGCACAATTACTTCCTTTTGATGGAAGGACGTGCTCATTGCATTCATTTTTTAGAAGCATAGTTGTTTTATATTTCCACAGTGTGCCTATAAAGCCATGTGATATTCTTTGAACAAACATAATTAGGAATCATTCTAGCAAATGGTTCTCATCCAACCCTGGTAGGCAAAGTCCAGAGGTTGCAAATAGACTCTACGAAGGATAAACTTTATCAATCTGAAACTCTTAGCATTAAGATTGGTAGGACGACTATGGAGGTAGAACTGTGTGCTGCCAACACTTACAGCCTGACTATAATACCCAGGACCTTGACACGAGCTATGATTTGGATGCACATGCACACAACACACATGGACACAACACATACCCACACACATGCACACAACACATACACTCGCACACATATTCATACACATATGTACATAACCCACAAACACAATCATGCTCACAAATGAATAAACAATGAATTGCTCTCATAAAAACAAAAGGGAAAAGAGAAACAATTAATTTTTGAAGCAAAAATGGCTACTTATTATACAACATATTCAATATCTTATCAATTTATTTGCTTATCAATGAACTCTTCACTGCTCCTAAACTTTAATCTCTGGAGTGCTTTTAATTTTTTTTGAAATAATGAGAAACTTCTCACAGTCAGTATTGACCATGAGGACAGAGAGATGGAGTATCGTAAGAGAAATTTTGCTTTCTTCACTGTGTGGCTTAATTAAAACAAATCAAGGCAGCTTTTCGTATATGACTGGTTAAATAGTATTTTTTTTTATTATAAAATCTCAAGAGTGACTCTAAACATGGCTCAGAAAAGATCAGCATATTTCAAATAAACATATATTCCTGTGGAGAATAGTAGAGTAAAACTCTCTGATTATTAAATTCTTCCATGGCTTTTAAAAAAATCAGTTTTGTAACACTATAAGAATTCATATTTAGGGGGGGTTGGGAATTTAGCTCAGTGGTAGAGCACTTGCCTAGGAAGCGCAAGGCCCTGGGTTCGGTCCCCAGCTCCGAAAAAGAGAACCAAAAAAAAAAATAATTCATTTTTAGAGTAAATATAAAAATTAGTGCTCTGAAGTATATATGTGTGGGATGTAATTTTCATGACTCTCTCTAAACCACTTTCTTTTCTAGTCTTAACACACACACACACACACACACACACACACACACACACTTTAAGAAAATTTGAATGTTCTCTTAAAAGGGCCATTGCCCTTAATTTCATGAAAGAACATGCAACCGGTAGAGATTTATCCATGGAGCTGACATTGGTCTACTCTCTCTACTGAAATAAGGACAAGACCTTTAGTAGCCTGATCAGAGAGCTATTTTTGGAGATCCTGGCAAACTTTATCCTCTATTCTGATATATTAACTCAAATTTGCTATTTTGATATTTTATATCTTTTATCATGGGTCACGTGCTAGAAGAACTTGAATTTTCATTTCGTAAGGTGCTTAGAGCGTTTTCCCATTCAGTTTCCATTTTAGGGTGTGATGGTCAGTCAGTCTTCTTAGTTTGTGAACCACTGGACTAGATTTAAATAATCAAGAGTCATACCTTTCAGGAAGGTATGGAAAAGCATTTTCAGGATTGAAGACTAATCTTGCATGTGGGAAGCAGCTGACTATGACCTGGAGATCAAGACTAAATAAATGGCAAAAGGGAGAAGCTGGCTGGGCTGCAGAGTTCGTTTCCCTCCGCCTCTCTGACAGCAGGTGCACTGCAATCCACGCGCCTACCACAGTCCAAGCTAGTCCTACCTCCCTGTCTTCCGGTGCTGTGACTGACAATCCCCTCAACCTCATCTCCCCGACTAGCCTGTAACTTATATACCATAGTCTTATGCTTACCACGTGGCTGGTTACCTCTCCTCAGTTTCATCTGTCTATTGCCTCAGAGTCCGGGTAGCGAATCTCCAGAGTTCCAATCTCTCTCTGACAAGTGTCCCACCTTCCATTTCCTGCCTCAGCTAACAGGCTGTCAGTTTTTTATTGACAGTTGATGCTTTTACACACTACAAAAAAAGATTCTCCTGCAGCTTCTGGTCATGTATTTAGTCAAAGAAGCCAGGGCCTGAGACACTAGTAAAAGGAAGAAGAATATGGATTCCTTCATGATACCATATCATATCACAGATTACAGCCAACAACACAACTGTGTCTCTTGCATGAAATATACTCGATTTTATAACTTCTAAGAAATTTAAGAAATGTATCTACAAATATTTAAATCAACCAAGTTGCTTACTTTAATTTTATTTTAAAATTGCTTTTACTTAATTACCCTCTCCCCACCGTGTTTATCTGTGGAGAGGACAACTTGTGGGAGCTGGTTCCCTACATCTACTCTGTGAGTTCCGGGTTCGAAGTGACACCCACCAATGAGCAGCAAGCTCCGCTATCTGCTGAGTCACCCTGTAGGGTTGCCAAGGTTTTTTGTTGTTTTTTTTTTTTGTTTTTTTTTTTTACGGATATTTCTTTACTTACATTTCGAATGTTATCCCTTTTCCCAGTTTCCCTTCCATAAACGCCCCTATCCCATACCCCTCCCCCTTCCTCTATGAGGGTGCTCCCCCACCCACCCAGCCACATTTTTAGTTCTCAGTCATTTCTCCTCTCTTGTGAATCACTTGTGATTCACTTATTAACCCTTTAGTGGATCGCTTGCACTCTGTCCTCCTGTCACCCCTCACCGAGTCGAAATTATTTCAAATATGAGTTTTGTTTATCATTGTTTGGTAAGAGGATTTGTTAGCACATTACGCTTGAAATCTGGCTACGAAGAAAACAAAAAGTTGGCAGATTTTTCTGTTTGCATTCTAGTTTCATATTATTGTCAATCATGAGTCAACATTCCGGTGTAAGGATCAAGTATGTGTCTAGAACTATGCTTTTTAGAAGAAAATGTAAAAATATACATAAATGATTACACATTCTACTGACTTCTCCTTTTCACTATAAGTAGCTAAATTGTGTTCTTGACATGACACTTAAATACAACGCCTCAAAAGTTTATAGCGTGTGGCAGGGGTTGGGAGTGATTACTCAGCAGTGAAAACTACTGGCTGCTCTCGTCGAGGTTCTGTGTTCAGGTCTAGCACTCCCAGGCCCCCTTACGATCGCTTAGAACTCTAGCTCCAGGGAATCCTATGCCTTCCTCTGGGCTCCAAGGGCTTCTGCATGTATGACAGGCACATAAATTTACCGAGCTCATGCAAACATAAATAAATTAAAGAAACAAATACTTTCATTAAAATGAGTTTATACCTTCGTTGGTATAAAGAAAGCTTGCTTGTGCTCTGTACAATAGAGTTTGCCAGGAGAAATGACTTTATTACGTTATCTGAATGAAATTGGATGACTTACTGGTTAAAGAGTCCCTCTGACCATTTAAAGGCTGTTCCTGTGTGGTTTTGTGCTTGTGTTTGTGTCTATATGAATGCCTTATCCTCACCGTGTGGAATAGCAGCACAACAAAGTTTTCTGTTTCCATTCCTACAACGCGATGGAAGGCCCTGGCTACCATTCATAAACTGAGTGGCAACGAGAGATCTGTAAGCATCTGTCACACTTAACCATGGATCCTCAGAACTCTGATGGCCAGCTCAGCTCCCCTTGCTCTGGAACTTGTCCTTGGCTGAGATGACAGGGGGCTTGTGGTTGCTTTCATTAGATCAGCCTGTGGTTTGGTTCTCTGTCTGTACAATCACAGGAGGACTGAGTGTCTTTAGTTTTGCTTATTTTCTCAATTTAAAATGTTTGAGGGGCTGGAAAGATGGTTGAGCCTACAGACTCAAGGTCTTTGATGACTGGAGTGCCAGCCCAGTACCACATAATGGACAGAGAAAACGGACTCCTGCAAGTTGTCCTCTGCCATATTTGTGCTGTGGCAAGTAGGTAAGCACACCACACATACATTCGCACATGTGCACATGCACACTAACGCATACACACACACACACACACACACACACACACACACACACACAAACGCACGCGCGCACACACACAGAACAAAAATAAGTAATTAAATATGTAAGAATGTAAAATATCAAATATATCATCTCTCAATCCTGCTTCAGTAATATAAATAAATGATTTAATATTTTGAATCGCACACATTACTCTTACTGAAATATTAGTATTTAATGTGTAGCCCTTAATTCCCAGGGCTAAGTACTTATATGTGATTTCATTCTGTCATAAGATCATACAGATATCTGCAGCATGCATATATTCATTCCCATAACAACCCTCGCCTTGGCTCACTCTTTGCTCTTAGAATGAAACCATCTCCCTGTGTGTGAACGTTACAGGATCTTCCCACCGCCCCATTGCAACTTGTCCCTTGAAAACATTAAAACAGTTTAAAACATGCATTTTTTTAAAGCGAATATGGTGTATTTGTCTTTTTCTTGAGGAGCATTACTGGGCAAAAGCAATATAAGGAAGGAGGGATTTAGTTTGGCGTGCAGTTAGAAGGCCCTTCGTGTTTGTGGGGTCAGGAGCGTAATGGAATCAACTACACGGCATCTGTGGTAGCAAGGGTGACGGATGAATGGTGGGATGGGTTCACATTCTTGTTTCTGCTGTTGTTGTTGTTTTAATAAAGCCCGAGACCGTAGCCCACAGAATGTTGACACCCTCTGTTAACATGGGTCTTCGCACTTCACACGATCCAGTTTAGATTGTCTCTCCTGAGCGTGCCCACCTTAAGAAACTATAGAAAGGGGATTCGTAGGGATGAGCAAAACTGGTGGTGTGTTATCTCCTGCTGAGACCGAGACGTGTGTGTATTCATGCCACCAGTAGCTAATGTGGATGGCAGTGTGCTTACTAGACACACTTGACGTGTAGGGCAGTGTTCCTAGAATATGTTAGAGAGATCAAGAAATTCATGAATTTGGATAAGTGAGTACGGCACCTTTTCAGTCTCAGAATGGGATTTTAAAACAAAGTAACTACAAATTGAGATGTATTATTGCATATTATATACTACATTATATATCATATACATTATAATATACATCTATGTTCCTATGTTGATGTTTCAGGATTTAGAGACAATTCATTAGGAAAACAAACAAATGAAACAATGATATCCTGTGACTACTAAGAGATGTCTTAGCCAGGAAAACAGTATGCATCATAGAGATCAGTTTAAGTGCCGGTACTAGAAAAGTAAAAAGAACTGTAGAAAATACTACTAAATATTCCATGCAGATATTAATTTGTCTTTCAACCTCTTTCCTCTTTCCCCTGAAGACTTCACACAACCAAAAGGCATGGATAGCTTTTGTCTGAGTTTGAGCAAGAATACAGCTAGAATCTGCTTTATCAGTCATAAGACGTAGGGATTGTCAAAGATTTGGAACCACGAGAGTTTTAACATAACTCTTGTGCTATGGCTTTTACACATGGCCAAATTGAGGTAAGAGTAAGTGTATCAATAGAATATTATCCTGCTTTGGGGGGCGTGCACTGTTCTAAATGTCAACACTTTCAGTCTGCCTTGCAAGTAGAAGTGGGTTCATTTAACCATTCATATCCAGGTAGAGAAAGAAGACACTGATATTGTTAGTCCTCCTAGGAATGCCTTCCAGGAGGCCCTGGGTCAGGCCTCCATCTTGGTTGACTCTTTGGAACACAAAGATTAAGTTAACTTCCTAGCTCTCCTACAGAATACACTAACCTATATCTTTTTGGGGGGAAGGATCTTGAGGACATTCAAAGGTTCTAAAATCCCTGAAAATACACCAAAAGAGTGTGGATACTTTATACATTTCAGATATTTCAAAAGTCTCCTTGCAGTATCAGAACAGTGTAAAATAAGTTACATGGGTTTTTATTTTTTCTTTTCTCTTCAACCTTTACCCTCAGTTGTTATACTTTTTAAATTTTTTTGATGAAAACACCACATTTAATCTTGCCTCTCAAGAAAAAACATCCTTCTATTAATAATACAGAAATGATCCCCTTGCCATCACATGCTTGCGTGTTACAATAAGCCACATGCCTTTATGCTTAGAAAGTCTTCCCTCCCCCATCTGTGAACTTTTAGAGCAAGGCAGGAATTGTAATGCCTTCTTCTAGACTCTAATCAAGGTTACTTTAGAAAAAAAAAAAAACCTTGTAAGTTACAGACACATATTACTGTTGAGGGAAAAGTAATTTGTTGTAATCATTTTTAATTATAGTTATTTTTAATTATCTTTGCTGTATGTGTAAACATTAAAAATACTAAGAGCGCGGCTATGGCACAGATGGTTGGTGCCGTTCCCCAGGCTGTCAGCACCATTTGAACACCACCGCCTCCTTCTCCAGAACGTAAGGCAAGGCAATAAAGTTGCTTCTTGGAAACTGTTCTCATGTTTGCGCAAACTGGCTGTGGCTTCGGATGGGAGAAGCGAGTCAGGGAAACTCTGCCATGCGTTGCACCTCCGCGGGGCTGTTAAATCCCTCCTCATCGGAGATGTTCCGTGCGGTGAATGGTTCGGGGTCTCACAGTGGACAGGCTAGAGAAAGCTTTGCTCAGTTTTGCTCCAACTTAATCAACTAGCCCAGGTTAGAAAGGGTAATTATTTAAGAGGCCCCTTTCGAACTTGAAAAAAAAACACAGAACAGAAACAGTGATACAAACTGCACATACACACAATATTCTAATTATATTATTTTATTCAGTTTACCTACAATAACTGCAGCAATACAACTGAGTGGCCCATACTCTTTCTTTTTTACTTCTCATTACGGTCACTCTGTAATCACAGAAAGCATCTACATTTCTTTCTTCCACTGGATGTGAAAACGAGATTTTTGCCAACTACTGGTAGGTACTGGAGTCCATTCTTTAGCGTGGGCCGCCTGTGACTTGACATTATGAGGGCAAGCTTGAAATACTGTATTCATGGCCACAGAGGAAGAAAGAAAGAAAGAAAGAAAGAAAGAAAGAAAGAAAGAAAGAAAGAAAGAAAGAAAGAAAGAAAGGAAGGAAGGAAGGAAGGAGAAAAAGGAGGAAGAGAGAAAAAGAGGGATAGAGGGAGCTAGGCAACACACACCTGGCAAAACAAAACAAAACAAAAACAAAACAAAATAACCAATCCCTCCCCCCAAAAAATAAACAAAGCTGGTAGGTCAGCTTGCATGGCTCAGTGGGGAAAGACACTGGGTACAAATGCAGACGAACTAAGTTCAATACCAGGAACCCATATTGTACAAGGAAAGAAATGACTCTTACAAGGTCTCTGGACCCCATGTGGATTCCAAGACATGTATACATACATGTGTGCACACACTGACACATGCACTCAGAAATGTAGAGACATACGCATGTGCACATACATACAAATATATGCACAGGCACAACCACACAAACATCCACAAGTAAATAAATATATAAAAATTATACCACCTCAGAATTTTGATGGTTGGCTTTAAAAACACAAAAAGACTTATCTCTCTCCAAGTAAAACCACAACTCAAAGAACCTTGTTCGGGACAGTTCCAATCAGCGAAGTTGGCAGCAGATGTAGTAGGAGTAACTGCTTCTAATCTCCTGATTCCCCACCTATTATTCCCACTGTCTGGCTGTACAAATAGGAGCTGATGGAAACATCCTGCTGTCAATGTCCTGATTTCATGCACTTTTTGTATTGTGTTGAGATACGACCATCAGCATACGGAAGTACTGAGATGTGGGGCCGCAGAGGACTGATTAGATCACGAGTTTTGATGCCCAGTAAGTGGGATCATCACACAATAGTTGCCTGAAGAGCTTCCGTGCCTTTTTCTTTTGTTTGAGGTCTGCATGAGAAAACGTCATTTGTGAACTAGCAAGTGCCCCATCATGGAACACAGAAGGCCATTATCTTGATTGTGGACTTACAGCAGTAACTCAAAAGATAGATTTCTGACTTTCATAAGCTACTGAGTGCCTGGTATTTCATCAACAAATCCCAATTAGAATAAATCAGTCATAAGTGAAAGACACAAGAGCCCAAGTTTAGTGTTTAGGTTTCTTCTCATGGCAGATCAACGAGGGGGTCATGGTTGGCCAAACATCTACTTGAAGTTAAGAAAGAAAACTGTGACAGAAGTCACATTTTCTTTTTACAATGGTGATTGGTAATGATACAGCATTGAAGATCATTGGATATCAGGTTTTTATTACCAAAGTATTATTGATGGTGCCCGATGGACGGTCAAGGTTACATGTCCTTTGAAGTCAGCGAAGATTGCTGTGTGATTCCATGCCAGTTTTATATTTAATGATGAGCCTTCCCTTATTAAACTTCTGCACATTGCTGAGAGTGTGGGAGATTATACAGAATTATCCGAGTTTCATGTGTAAGACAGCACAGCCTCAGTGGCTGTGTTGCAAGAGCTGGTAACCGCTACAGGAATAGGACTTTCTACATTGTGCTATAAATGTTGACTCTCATTGTATGGGAAAGCAATTCAAATGCATGTCTTATAATTGTAGCAAAAGAGAGTGTTTGAATGCAGTCTAAAAAAATATTTCTTACCTTTCCATTTAACTCCAAACTCCTTGGAGACTTTTAAAACCAAAATTGAAATGTTCTTATTTGTCTAGGCTTAGCTGTGGTGTTACATGGTGAGTGCCAGTGTATTGTACTTTTATCATAGCTCTGTGAAGTACTTCTCATAAAAGACTTCATAATTTTCTTCATCTTCCCTTTTTTGTCTTTAGAGAAGATCTGGGCTGGGGCAGCCTGTTTTTGTTTTTGTTTTTTTTTTTAACCTTCTCCTCTTAGCCACACATGGTTCAACTTCTACAGAGCTCATAACAGGCACTTGATTTAAAGGAGATTGTTAGCGTCAGTCTTTAAGCCTTTCATTCTTGCTAGATTTCTGAGCTGTAGGAAGAACTACATGTCTTCCTTGGTCCTAAAGGTCCAAGATGGTCTTTGTTTTCTGCTCATTTATCCATTTCTTCATTTGTATTTTAACCGCTAGCCTCGAGTAGCTCTAGCTTGCTTAGAACTCTCTATGTAGGGAAGCATGACTGAACTCTTCATCTTGAATCTACCTAAATACTAGGATGTCAGTCATATGCCACCCCCACCACCAGGCCACGCAATGAAGAGTTATTAGGCACAAAAGTACCTCTTCCACCTGTAACAGACAAAATGGTAAGCTAGCATCACATGAAAAAACAGTTACTGGTTTTCTTGGGAAGATCATTTCTGAAACATTGTTTAAATTGCTAATTTAATTATTGGGAAATTGGCTTAGAGAATATTTTCTCATGGGAACATTCAATAGATAAGAAGCATAGAATTATTTTGTTTCTGTATGATGTTAGATTGTGTAAGAATGGTCCATCATTTTATCTTGAAAACAATTGTAGATTGATCTTGCTGTATTTACTTTGTAGAGAAAAAAATGAAGCAGAAAATTCTGGTTTCTTTGGAGACTCAAAAAAAAAAAAAAAAAAGAAAAAAAAAACCCGACAAATATATATCTTATATCTACTCTGGAAGAGATTGTAAATTCAGCAATATATACTTTTGATATTTTAAAATGTATTAAGTATATGTTTATGTGTATGGGCACACAGGCTGCACATTTGTGGCGTTCAGAGGAAAACTCGCAGAAAGCAATTTTCTTCCACCATGCAGACCCTGGCAATCAAACTCAGTTACACAGGCTTTGCAGCAAGTGCCATTAGCCTCTAAGCCATCTTGCCAGCTCTCCAACAATATATATTTTACAAAATATAAAGATATGAAATTGATGAGCCTCCAAACCATGACTTTTATATAAAATGGTACAAATAAAAATGATCATCATTTTTAGCTGAACTGTCTTCTAATTCTGTATACAATTTATAATTTGTTATAAATCTGTTTCCACAGTGGTCTGTGGAGTATTAGACTGTCCTTCCACTGATGGGACATAGTCTCTGGGCTCTCTGTCCTCTCCAAATCCTTGCTGTTCTAATTCTCACTATCTACATCAGAATTTTTTTCACTAACAAAATATCTGACGGAACAAATTAAAATGAGAAAAGATTTAGTTATTGATTTAGGAAGTTTCCGTACATGGTTGGCCAGCTTCCTCCCTTCACCTAATGTTGAGCGTAGTGACTGCATGCCTCATATGTGCAGGTCAGAGGGAAATCTGTAGGAGTCTCCACTCTCCTTTATTATGGACGTTCTTGTGACTAAGTCAAGTCATCAGGTTTGACGGTAGCACCTTTTCTACTTAGCCTCATGGTGGGTCTGGGTAGTTTTGTACACTATCCCTTTGTTTCTCCAGACCCTCCCTTAATATCTTTGCTTAGACCTAACCAAATCCAGATCTAAACACTGATAAACAGCTGCATCTCAGTAGACCTGGGGTCTTCATAACACCTGCTTGCTCATCCGTGTTATATTTTTGATTCCTGCCTGGAATTCTCTCCCACATGCTACACCCATATTCACTTATCAACTTGAAACTGTGATGTGATGTCTGATGAGCGCATAGATTGGACAGGCACAAGGCGAAACTCCCGAGATGGTTCCATAATTTTCCTCCCGGAGACTTATCAACACATGTGAGGGCATCTCTATCTTTTAGCTTCTTGGCTAGAAGGTATTTCTCTAACACAAAACTCTTTGGATCTTTAGAAGTTGGAACTGAGGTATGGGCTTTGAGAGTTCTGTGCCACAATGGGATTTTCTCAGTCTAAAATGATGTCCACAATGCCCGTGGGCACCACGGACAGCTTGGATTAAATATGACTTACTTTTGTGCTTTAGGTAACAGAGATTGAAGCGCTGGGCTAAAGTCAAGGGTCAACCCCTCATCCATGTCCACTCTCCACCTTTATTCTGTCTCACTTGGCTCCTTCCACCCAGTTTCATCTCACGGTCACCCATTCTGGATTATACAAATAGGGTGCTTCCTCAGCTCAAAGCTCAGACTTCCGCTGAAGTCATGGAGTAGGCAGTCCTGGATGCACAAACTGCTATGGAGGACAACTGTGTCATTCCAAATGTATCTGCTAGTATAGAGTTGTAGACTTCCGTTTTCATGCTTGTGCATTTAAGATCGTAAAATCACTGCCTCTTCTCCATATATCCTGACTATGCTTCTATCCCAAAGGAGGAACGGAGTCTGGAGAGATGGCTCAGGGATTAAAATTGCTTGCCTGCTTCTTTCTCAGAGGATATGAATTCATTCCCTGCAACCACATACGGATGCTCACAGCCTGTAATTCCAGTTCTAAGGAATCTGACACAATCTTCTGACCTCTGTGAACACATGCACTTATATGTGTACACATATAATTATTAATTATAGGAAGGAAAGGAGGAAGGGAGAGAGGAAGAAGAAAGAATGGAATAGATATGGCAGTGCCCATATCAGTAGAATGAAAGTCTTTCTGGAGAGCCTCATGACTTCCTATCATAGAGAATCTTGTTCTATTTATCCTAGCTGTTGGAGTGCTCAGAAAACAGATACCTCTGTTTGATTCATCAATTCTATGCATTCAGTCAGGTTTCCCTTTTAACTGAAAATGAAATGCTATAATGTGTACATAACTAGTTTGACTTATGTAGTAGCTAAGAACACCATGTCTATTTTGCCATCTAAAATAAAGGACATTGATGTCACTGATTATGAGGAATGAGATGCCCCCTAGTCTGGAAATCTGCATGCTGATTTTGCTTTTATAGCTTTAAGATTCAGGGTTACAGTTAAGAGATTTCCTTGGTGTTCAGAAGAGACTTTGAACTTTAAAACAATGTTATGCTGTGAAAGGGGACTTGGACTGTTGCAACCGTGAAAGAAGGCATGGACTTTTGAAGTTGAGCGGAACGTATTCTGCATGATGTTGCCATGGGAATACAGGTGTGAGGAAGTAGAAGGTGGTCATTTGAATGAGGTGTATCACAAAGTCTCAGAGTCTAAACTCTTGGTCCCCAGTTACTGGCACTGTTTGGGTGGGTTAGAAGGTGTCGTCTAGTGAATGGAGTATGTCAATAAGGGAAGGCTTTGAGGATTCAAAACCATGCTCTGTTTCCAGTGTGATCTCTCTGCTTTTGGTTGGTTGGTCATCTATAAGCCCCACAAAGCAGCTGCTTACCTCTGCTCTGCCACCTTGGGCTGTATGCCTCTGGAAACATAAGTCATTGAAGCACTTTCTTCTAGAAACACCTTTCGCTGAGGTGTTTTATCGGTACAGTAGAATAAAAACAGAATGAGTTCCAAACACTAAGTCAACATCTGAGAGTATCGTTTTCATAAAATTATAAAGCCAGTTCAAAGAGTTGCTTTTTATGAGACGGTTATATGTAGAAAAACTATTCCATTCTGATTACCAGCATTTACTGGGTCAGCCTGTTTCTCACGTGAACACGTAGATGCTTGGGTCCACATGTTTTATCTCTTCTACTTTTCTCATTTTCATGGTTTAGAAGTTGACCACCAAAAGTGATCTAAAAATATCATTCTAAGAATAGCCAAAAGTTTATCAATATGCCTTGGTACAGTGTAAAGAATATTAATTAAAAGTCTTTCTCTTGAGATCTCTGTTGGCTTCTATGAGGGGTTTCCAGTGGGTGACATTTAGAAACATCATCCCCAAATGTGTGATAGTTCTCATCATGTCTCTAGCATTTTAGAACTATGCATTGTTTTTGGGACTCCTTTTGTTCACTGGGGTCCATATGACATTTGCTGTTTAACCACATGGTCTGTATTGTAGTCAGCTAAGTATTTCTTTCAAATGTGGGATAATAATGAGTCTTGCTGTAAAAATACTAGCCACATGCCCCATCACTTCCACACATGGTGTCTTATGTGGTGAACCCTGAGATCACAGGAGAGATTACCACGTTACTGGTTCATGAGTACCACAGGCGTACATTCACAGCATCTTTCACATGTTTGACTCTGAGCTTCAGTCTGAAAATGCAAAGCCACTAGTGAAACTTAATGTAAATCAAGAGGGTACCCGAAATCAAGATTTGGAGAGCATAAATATTTGGGCAGTCCTCAAAGAAATGGTGAGATGTGGTTAAAGTGGGGGATTCAGATGAAGACAGAAATTATGAAAATGAGAGGGAAGAAAGGGAGGGAAGGAAGGAAAGAAGGAAGGAAGGAAGGAAGGAAGGAAGGAAGGAAGGAAGGAAAGGGAGGGAAGGAGGGATAGAGGAAAAGAGAATTGGAGAAAGGGGCTGAGAGATTTCTGTAAGGCAACATACTGGATAGAGACCATAGAATCAGCTGTCCCCATTAATGTCAATAAAAAGACATTATGATAAAAGCAGGAGTTTAAAGGGGAGACGTGAGTAATCTCAGCTCAATTCAGAAAGAAACTGAGTGATGTGTGATGCTGGAAATGGAAAAAGATTAGATGAAACTGTGTTTCCAGAAGATTAATTTTATAAGCACTACGAAGAGTGGATTGGCACGAAACGGGATTGTGAGAGGAGCTAGCCGCGTGTTGAACTAATCCATGTGTGACGTTATGAGAGACAGAACAAAATGGGAACTGCTGAAATGGAAACAAGGAACAGGGAGAAAGAGTCATTAAGTAGAGAAGCAGCACACTGGCTTTAGAGTGAACCAGCTGAGGGGTGGGGCTCAGCTGACTGTCAATATAGTAAATCAACTGGGGTGGGGGCTCAGCTGGCTGTCAATACAGTAAATCAGCTGCGGGGAGGGTGGGCTTATCTGACTGTCAGTCAAGCTTTAGCCATGCCCATAATCCTGCATGTGTCTCACTCTTTTCTACAACAGAGAGTTTACAAATAGTGAACCCCACATCTAGATTTCCCTCCAATTCGAAAGTTATCTCCCAATTGCTGTAATTTGTGCTTGTTTGTTTAATGAAAATGATTATTTCTTACTTGTAACTGCATTGGTATTTTCCAAGATAAATCATGTCTTCACTCTGAAGACGTATCATACACTCCAGGTCTCCTTAACAAAATACCTTGTAAAGTATTTGTAGCATAGGCACCTATACCTAAAAGACCCATGGTATTATACTACTCTGAATACTCTGAATACTCTGAAAGACGTACCCACTGATCATTAAAACTGTTGCCAACAATTAATACCTGGACTCCTCAACAACAGTATACTTTCTAGATCCCAGGAAATGACCAGCTGATTACCCAGTCCATGCCTCCCTTGCTATATTGAAAGCTGAAGTTGACTTCATTTCCATTAGGTATGGCCATGGCCAGATTTTTGCCAATGAATTTTTGGCAGTAGTGATGAGAACCATTTTTAGACTGTGCCTACATAATTATCTACCTCTCCATTTTTAGGTTGGGAATCTCATGGAAGTCGGTCTCTGTATGACTCCTTCTCTTTGTACTTTCAAGTAAGCACATGTCAATGGTATCTGGACCTCAGTCAGTTGGAGTCCCTGAAGGACAACTGCACAGACTCCTCCCATTCCATCTGGAACTCTATTGTGAAAGAGTTATACATTTCAGTCATGTTTAAACCACTGAACAACTTAGGTCAAGTTTGTTAAAGCAATTAGCTATACTCAATGCCAAGGTATAAAGTTTCCCTTTGAAAGTATTACTCGAAAAAAGTAGAATTGTGGCCAAAATTCAGGTTTTTTTTGAGATGACTGTAAAATCAGGTCAAATTATAGTGGA
Source organism: Rattus rattus (assembly GCF_011064425.1). Lineage (NCBI taxonomy): Eukaryota > Metazoa > Chordata > Mammalia > Rodentia > Muridae > Rattus > Rattus rattus. Next base: position 10,711,347 of record NC_046159.1, read on the forward strand.
AATTGAAAATGCTTTGTGTAAAATATTTATAGAAAACTTGCAGAACCTTCTAGTGAACACAGCCATGGAAGAGCTGCTCTCTTAGGTGAATTGAATATTTTAAGGGCTGATGAAAGACATTCACTTTGAGAACCAGAAAACCATATTCTAAGTGTAAAGCTAACACAAAAAGCAGAGCCAAGAAAAGGTACAGCAGCAAGCTGCAGGGTGCACCAAATGAACTTGATCTTTCTATTTACTTATTTTTTGCCATTACTTCTTTTTAATTTTTTCGCCATTACTTCTTGATACTCCCCAAAACAACTCTAGCTAGTATTGCATAGAAGCCCTAACACTGTGCAAAAGATAATGAACCTTCTCTTTTTATAATTTAATTATCACATGTCTTTATAAGAAAGGATAGTAGAGTGATGGGAATTTTAAGACTCCCTGATGGGCTAACAGAAATTGGAGTACTTAGTGAGCAAGAGTGAAAAACAAGGAAAATTTTAGCATTAGATTGGGAAATAGGCTTAGATTAGAACAGAAGTCTCAATGAGGTCAAATAGAAAGAATTCTTAGCATCCCAGATGGAGGAAGAAGCCTGGGCAATAAAAATCTCCAAGTAAGAGCATTGGCGAAGGATATTAAGAACTCAGATGAGACACAAATCATGAGATGGCAACACTTAATCTAGAGCCAAAACAAAACAAAATAAAGCAGAATTAATGAAATTTAGCAGAAATAAAGTGTATCACTTGGGATTTAGCGGGGATATTTTAGCCCGAAAAGGATGTATATAAAATTCATACTAACATCAGCTCCTGAAAAGATAAAAGTTGATTTCTTATGCGTATTCTGTCTGTCTGTTTGTTTGTTTGTTTGTTTGTTTGGTAGGTTGTTTGGTTGTTTGGTTGGTTGTTTGGTTGTTTGGTTGTTTTGCTGTTTGGTTGTTTGGTTGGTTGGTTGTTTGTTGGTTTGTTTGTTTGTTTGGTTGGTTGGTTGTTTGTTTGGTTGTTTGTTTGGTTGGTTGGTTAGTTGGTTGGTTAGTTAGTTGGTTAGTTGGTTGGTTGGTTGGCTCATTGGTTAGTTGGTTGGATGGTTGGTTGTTTGGTTGGTTGGTTGGGTTGGTTGGTTGGCTGGTTGGTTGGTTGGCTGGTTGATTGGTTGGTTGGTTGGCTGGCTGGCTTTTGTTTGCTTTTGTTTGTTTTTTCCTTTCTGAAGCAGACACTGAGTTGTAGAACATCTCTTCTTTCTCCTTTCCCTTTAGGTCCTTTATATGGCTTCTCCTCAGCCATTTGCTTGCATTTGGGTTTGAATCAGAGAGAACCCATGAACATTTTTCTCTTAACAATCCGCTCCATGTTCTGGAAAATGGCACTTACACAAGAGACCATGACATTCATGATCTTTACCTCAAACTGATCTGCTGCCATTATCTAACACTGTATTGGGTAAGGCAATGTACACATGAAATTCATAATACTAGAGTGTAGCTTAACTTAGTGCAAGAATAAAACAAAAAGAAAGGGGTATAAATGTATAATTTCACTGTAGAAAGACCTTCATATTTCCAACTAAATCACGTGGGTAATTTCTAAACAATCACCTACCTTATCAGGTAAGGACTTTATTGGAGAAGATAGCTAAGTAGAGAAAGGGGAAAAGGAATAAATAGAGTCTTTAAGAATATTCAGACTACATCGTGAAATTAACTCAACTAATAAGTAATAATTATTCATTCCTTTTGTGTCACTATAAACAAACATAGGACAGAATCAACTAAAGGAAGGGAATGTTTATTTTAGTTTAAGAGAATTCAGTTCATGGTGGTTGGAGGAGGAATAGTCAAATTCATAGAGAAAGGAGTCTAAGAGGCAGACTACTCCTATCCTGCCAGATCAGGAAAATGAGTTGGGCTGGAACTAGGGGTAGGTACATCTTTCTAGGGCTTGCCCAAAGTGGCCTATTTCATGGAGCTCTGCCTGAAAGCTGAAGGTTCCACAACACACACCCTACTTTTCTCTTTTAAACCATTGTCACCAGCTGAAGGCTTGGTTTTCAAGGCACTGGGACTCAAATCAACTCTCCAATTATTAGGGGAAAAGAGGGGTGAGTTTGAAGAGCCCCTGGCTGCTTCTTTATCCAAAGATAAATGGGACTTTATAAAAAAGACATTCTTAATGCTGAGTGAAGTTTATCTTCAACAGGTACCTGTGTAGTGCAGTCTTTGCTTGGAAATGTTCCAGAAAACAAGTCTCTAGACTACGCTTAGTGCTTTTAAGGGGGTAGGTTTGAGCTTAACATTCAAGTAAACTTTCCTCTATAGAAAATCTTTCACAGGGTAGAGAGATGGCTGACTGTTCTTCCAGAGATCCTGAGTTCAATTCCCAGCAACCACATGGTGGCTCACAACCATCTGTAATGGGATCTGACGCCCTCTTCTGGTGTGTTTGAAGACAGCTACAGTGTATTCACAGACATAAAATAAATAAATAAATCTTTAAAAAAAAAAAAAGAAGAAGAAGAAGAATTTTCACACCTGACAGATTGAAGCCACACTGAGGTGAGCAAGAAATTGTGAGAATGAAAAGGTAAAGTCATCACTGAATGATGGAGATCCTGTCCTATGTCATGAGAGAAGCCGGTGCTGACAGTAAGAAGAACAACTGAGAAAGGTATAACCACTTACAAAAAATAAAGAGTTTTTGAATAATTTAATAAAACCCATGATAGCTTCAAGCCAACATTTCTCTCCCTGCAAATTCTTTACACAGGATAAGCTTGAGAGTCTGCTAAATAATTTCACCAAAAGTTTTCCATTTTGTTATTATTTGGTTCCAGGTTCTTTTTTTTTTTTAAATAGCATTTACCTCGCATTCAATGTTATGATCACTCTCCTATAAATAATATAACTAAATATTAAAATATTTTATTAGCTTTGGAAAAGTTTCACTAGATATGTTATTTTGTGCACATCTGAATACACACACACACATACACACACACACACACACACACACACACACACACACACATTCTTGAGACAGGAGAGCTGACCCTGCTTCCAGCTGATGGTAGCTTTGGGTGGTATAGTTTGAACACAGCTGGAGAGTATGCCCTGGTGGTGTGGCTATGGGAGAGCCTGCTCATTGGCCAGTTCAGTCTATTACCCAGGCCCAGATCCAGGGTTCTGAGTTGGCCCACCCCAAATCTGTATTGTCTGCTAACAGTCGAGATGCATGGAAAGGCCAGTACTGCTGTTTCAAAGAGGCAAGATCTTTATGACACCGGATAACCCGAAGCAGTCACGATGAGGATCCAATATTGATGGTGTCACAGCAGCTAGGGATCTCGAACCAGATCAATGTCTCTTTGCAATGAACATTTGCAAATGGAAATGTATGCACAGAGGTACCTTGAGACACACTGTGACATACTATAGTTTCCACAGTATGATGGGTCTTTTTAAGCTTCGTGTTGTTGTTGTTGTTGCTGTTGTCACTGTTGTTGTTGTTGTTGTTTGTGTCTTATTGTGGTAGGAAGTTGCAAAGCAAAAGAGTGAGTATGAGCAGAACTGGTGTGCATGACGTGAAATTCACAAGAATCAATAAAAAGGTTTTAAAATTATTGATAAATTGACTTGAATTCATATATGTATATGTGTATGTGTGTTTGTATATATGTATATGTTTGTGTAAATGTATATGTCTATATCTGTATGTGTATATGTATGTATATATATCATTGATGAACTCAAGTCAACTTATGTATGTAAATGTATGTATAAACTGTACTTCAAACTGAGAGTAGGTTAATCCAAGTGTAGCCCCCGCTCTTAGATTAAATGTGTATGACTTTTAGTAATATTAATGTTTTCTGTGCCCTAACTGAATCTGAGATTCAAATATTACAATCACATTCTTAAACAGATACCATTCTTCCCAACTTTGAAATATCTTTAGGGAAATGATGAAATTATGAGTGTGACAGACTTGTGCTTGATGTGTGTGCTCTGCCACTCAACAAGAAAGTGCCAGCCTACTGCTTACAAGGTTCCTTCATTAAGGAACAGTGCTTGTTTAAGTGACACACCTAACTGCATCAACAGGAGTAATCAATCTCTTCCCTGATAGTATGTAAAGGGAAAATGGGTGTTGATACACTAGACTCTTTCTCTTTCCTCTAAGGACATGAGGTGACTCTCAAACACTGTTGCTACCTAATCCTGGCCATGTGTAGAAATTGTACTCCTAAAAGAACAGCTAGTTGGTAACTCAGGAACAGGGAGTAACTCAATACTGGCTGTGACTGCTGGAGTAGAAATAGTGTGTCTAATTATAGGATTGTGTGTTCTTAGGAACACTTGTTCATGGGTGACTCTCACATACTCTGAAATCAGATTGAGCAGTAAAATATTAAAACTTAGATCTACTATTAACCGTCTTTCATTGACTGTCAGTGGTATAGTTTTGAAGTTTTAATATCCTTAAAATTAATACAACTATTGTTATGGCTGACAGATATAATTTTTCGCATTAGTTTATATTTGAACCCCTCTGAAATTAGCATAATATTAACGGTGGTTTGTTTCTTAAATTTGTCGAGATATGTCTCAATTCTTTATTATACATCCTCAAATATTTTCTTAAAAATCATTAGTCTTCTTGCACTATGTCTGGTTGATATTTCTGTTTTCTGAAAGGAAGGGATGAAGGATGGCGAGGGAGAATTATGTGTGTGCATAGAGTTATAGAAGAATGCGAGCTCCTCTCTGACCTGGGTGCTAATAACCAAACCAGTTCCTCTGGAAGAGTAGGATGTTTTCTTCAGCACTGAGCTATCTCCATCCCTGTGTACTCCCATAAGGAAACAACTTGCCCATACCTAGTATTCATGTATAAACTGGAATGTGTCGCCTCATGCAACATATCATTGGCTCTACATGCTATAGCTGTTAATAAAACTCTTTTTAAAAGCAAAATCCAGCCAATATATTAAAAATGGGCTAAGGCATAAGAGTTTTAGCAAGCTACCTAAATTCCTATGGTTAGTAAGTAGAAAAGAGGATTTGAATTTATAGTGAAACTTCTAGACAGTAATTCAATCTCTCTCTGTAACTCTGTTTCTCTGTTTTTGTTTCTCTCTCTCTGTTTCTCTCTGTTTCTCTCTCTCTCTGTTTCTCTCCTTCTGTTTCTCTCTCTGTTTCTCTCTCTCTCTCTCTCTCTCTCTCTCTCTCTCTCTCTCTCTCTCTCTCTCTCCCCTTGTGTGAGACATTTATACATGTACATTCATATGTATGACAAGATATCAGTGTAAAACCTTGCTTGCAGGCCCTTCTATTCCACATTGACATAGTGCCTCTTAGTGATTCATGAGCTTTGAGGAGGGGCTTCTACATTTGTTTCTCTTCTCCTTGTAGAAATAATGAGATTATAGATGTGGGATGTGGCATCTGGCATCTAAAGGCCTCTAATATTTTTACCATGGGTTATTATGATTGTGTAACAAGTCTTTTACTCACTGAGCTATCTCTCCAGTACTAGATTATAAATTCTTACCCAAGATATGCTTCTTCACAGAGTCAACATAAAGACTAAATGCAATAATGTATTTAAAGTATTTTATATAACTTATTTGATATGACACAATGCTTGTTCTGTGAGCAAGCATTTGTACATATGGTATGGAAAATTTAATGTAGGGTCTTGCACATATTAGGCAAGCTTTTTATTATTAAACTATATCCCAGTTCCTAATTATGCCATCAACACTGTCACAGGTCGAGTTTATCAGTATATTCTGTCCTAATGCAAAGAAATTTTTATGAAGGAAATTCTAGCCAGGCTTACTGGCACATGACTATGTACCCTATTAGGTATAGTCAGAGAATAGGAAATCTTTTAAGTTTGAAGTCATGATGGATAGAGATGAGCTGAAGCTACACAGAAAGAACATGCCTCAAAACAAAAGAAAAAATAAAAATAAAATAAAATAAAAATAAAAAACAGATCCCAACTTTGGAAATAGTTAAACTGTAACTTTCTATTTCTCTTGCTATGCAAATGAGCTTGTAAGTAGTGATTTCTTCTACAGGCAAATAAAATGAACAATTTTAACTGCGTGTGATACTTATGAAAGCACAGGCCTATTTACTCAATATTTGCTAACCCCTCTAACAGACTACCAGATGATGCTGGTAATCTAAGGTTCTCTAAAGTGCTGAGCCCTCTCTTCTCCAGCCTCCAAGATTGGTTTGTTTTTAATCATGTGTATATGTATGTGTATGGCTGTGCAGGGTAAGGGCACATGGGTATAGTTACTATAGAAGTGTAGATGCCATGAGATCGTGTCAAATCCATAACCACTGTAGATACCAAAAGAATTTGCAGTGTCCTCTGGAGGAACAATTTGTTCTCTTAACCACCAAGGCATCTCCTCAGCCCCCTAATGTGATTTTTTAATGGACATTTTATGTATTTACATTTCAAATGTTATCCCCTTCCCTGGTTCTCCCCTCTCCCATTCCCCCTACCCCTACTTCTATGAGGATGCTCCCCCTCCCAATAACCCACTCCCACCTAAAAACCCTGGCATTCCTCTACACTGGGGAAATCAGCCTTCACAGGACCAAGAACTTCTCCTCCTGATGACAGACAATGCCATCCTCTGCTACATATGCAGCTTGAGATATGGGTCCTTCCATGTGTACTGCTTGGTTGGTGATTTAGTCCCTGGAAGCCCTGTGGGGTCTAGTGGGAAGATATTGTTGTTCTTCCTATGGGCTAATGGATGGAACTAGAAAATATCATCCTAAGTTAAGTAACCCAGTCACAAAAGAAAACACATAGTATGCACTCACTGATAAGTGGATATCAGCCTAAAATGTATCTTGGAATACCCAAGATACAATTCACAGTCCACATGACACTCAAGAAGAAGGAAGATTAAAATGTGGATGCTTTAGTACTTCCTAGAAGTGGGAACAAAATACTCATGGGAGGAAATACAGGGACAAAGAATGGAGCAGAGACTGAAGGAAAGGCCATCCAGAGACTGCCTCACCTGGGGATCCATCCCATATGCAGCCACGGAACCCAGTCACTATCGCTGATGTCAAGAAGTTCATGCTGACAGGAGCTTGATATGGATGTTTCCTGAGAGGCTCTGCTAGAGCTCTACTGATACAGATGAGAATGCTTGTAGCTAACCATCAGACTGAGCACAGGTACCCCAATGGAGGAGTTGGAGAAAGGACTGGAGGAGCTAATTTGTTTTTTAATTCTGTAACTCAACTGTAAGACAACTGTACAGTATATAATCTTTACAAATTAATCCTATTTACAGATTTCCTTTGCTTTCCTTCTTAGTGTCCAAACAATTTCTCATTTGCATTTGGTCATATTGCCAATGCTCTACACTCCTTGTCTGTTTAAGGATCCAAACAAACTTTCTGTATAGCTTTGACTTGATGTGAATGTTTCCGCAATGACGGCGACTGGCAACAGTATTGAGTTTGCAATTTACTAAATGGATGACATAAAGCTTGTCTGAATATTGGACTAGCATTATGTTACTTTTACTATGGTTGAATAAAAGTGTTATTTTACAGGAAAAATATGACACCTCATTACCAACAATACTGAGAAACTTCTTTAAGCAGCAAACATAACCCATAATACAGTTTTCAAGAACTTATTAAAGCACAGGTGGTAAATATATTATCTTTTATAATATTTTTAACTTCCCGAAGTAGTATGGACTCCAGTATTAAATTTACATTTAGAAACATCGAGGGTTGGAGTCAGAGATGCTGCTCAATTATTAGAGCTCACTCATCCTGCACAGAGTCCTGGGTTCCATCCCATGGACCTCAGAATCCAGGTGTGGACCCAGTCTGCAAATCCAGCTGTGTGAGTTGGAGGCAGGAAGGCCAGGCATTCAAGGCCATCTTGACTACATAGAAAATTCAAGTTTAACCTGGGCTGCATGAGTCACTGAGTATAACAAATGATACAATTATTTAATCCTTCACATCATTTTAGGTACTATGCCATCCCATCCTTATTATTTGCTTATTATTTAAGTGGTAAAATTCCCTCATTGAAAGTCCTCATTGAAAGGTCACCTAGGAGTAAGCAGACAAAAGACTTTATTTCAGTTTGGTGATATCTATATCTTTATCTATATTGTATCTATATCTATATTCTATCTATCTATCTATCTATCTATCTATCTATCTATCTATCTATCTATCTATCTATCTATCTATCATCTATCTATATCTTCCCCTGTCTCAGTAGGAAGAAGATACACCTGTTTTCTTCACCCCCCCACTCTCATTGTTTCACACCCTGACATTGTTCCATCTAGATGATTCGTGTTGTATTTTGTAACACTAAAGCTTTGTTTCCCTTTTCTCCTTACCTTCTTGCTTTCTCTCCTCACTGGTTTATTTATGTGCACTCCCATGTTTGGTGTGTGATAAACAACTTGCAGGACGATCCTGGTGATCACTGCTTCTGCTAAGCGACCACAGTGGCATACAATGGTTTTGCACACAGTTCAAAGTCCAGCTCAAAGCCCGCAGGTCTGTGATATTACCTAGTAAACAAGAAGCTGAGGTCAAATAAAGATGCAAAACAACATTGCATAGTTAAAGAAGAAAATGGAGAGCTTCTCAGCTCTCACTAACATATGGAGAACTTTAAAAATATTATTTAAGCCCTTTTAAGTTCCTCTCACAGAGCAACCATTGAAAGAAAACCATTCCTTCAGAAAAGCCAGTAATAGATTCCTAACTGTCATGTTACTATTTCTTGCGAACCGAGAATCAAATTCGAGACTGTCTGTCTTCAAAAAATCCATGTTTTAGCTCACTGCCCTTACTTATCCTAGGGATTCTTCATCATTTGAGCAGAAGAAATGTGGCAAAAGTTGGTTATTTGACTAATTATAATACTTAAAACGTGTTTAATGAAAGAGATGAGAGTAAAATCAAGTCACTCAAATCAAGTTGATCATCATTATTTTTTTTTTATCTTGATACATTGGCTTGCTACCTAATTGGCTAGTGGTTGGAACTGATTGGCAGGTGCGACAAAACTCATTAAATCAACTCTTCTTTAAAAAGAAATGATTGCTATCTAAATATGGTATCAGGCTTAAGGATTCTCGTATGTGTTGTAATTGACTCAATCTCCAGGGATGTAAGCCAACTTTGCAAAAAGAAAAAGAGTCCACTAAAACCATGCACATGTCCCATGATGGGAGTTTTCAATCATTAGTCAATAAAGTCCTTCATATGAGGGCCTGTTCTAAATATGCAACATATACCGTAATAATAGGTAGGAAATTTAATGAGATTTTTCTAATGATTTTTTTTCTTTAAATAACAAAGCAGAGGAGATGAATGTTTGTCCACAGAGTGACTTGCACTCCTCTGGTCTAGTGAATTCGAAGAGAATTCTACATGCCCCTTTGTTTCTGTATTGACTAATGGGTGCTCTTTGCAGTGTAATTGTATAGTGAACAGTCATGGGGAAGATAGACACGATGTGGCAGGAAAGGGGTCTATTTAGTCTTGGGACATAGAGTTAGTACCTCCCTCTGGAGCTAAGAATATTCAGGGTACCATATAAAAGGTTTAGGTTGTATGAAAATCACTTCTCTTGAAGTTTTCTCTTAAATGTAGGTGTTGTCTACAGGCCCTCTGCTATTTGTCCTTTGGGTATCATGACTCAGGGATTCAGAGTGAAAATCAGCAGAAAGTCCGGCCAGCTTAAGTACCATGAGCTGTAAGCTATTCTCTGTCTCTGACCCAAGAGAATTATAGCTTTCACCAACATTCAAACTGTAGTGAGATAACATGTCAGCTTGTACACAAACACTGATCTGCTCATAGCTGTCTACAGAAAACAGAAAACTAGCTTCTAAAAATTCCTCTAGGAAATAACAGAAGCACTGATCTAGAAGATCTTTGGAGAGAGGACAAATATTTTTATGAAACTGTTGAACATTGCATATCTGTGACTCTGGGCTAGCTACTTCATTTTACATAATCCTAAGAGTAACGTAAAATTAATCTCTTATTTAACAGCCTATTATTTACATCTTGAACTTTTTTATTTACTATTTGAAGCCAGATTTCAAAGATAAATTTAAAATTTTTAATGCCTTGTACTTTTTTTATTTTTTGAAAATATTTTCTCTTAATTCATGAGAATTTTATACATACATAAATGAAATATATTCATGACCCCCTCATGATTCCATGGGAGTCTTTGATAAACCAATTAATGATACCCATATGTGTACAGAAAAGGGTCCATGGAGACGTAACAGTATCCCCCGAAAAACAACCGTTCACCCTTCCCTGACAACTTTTACAGCCAATACCTGCTCAGTGTGGGGTGGAGCCTAGAAAGCACTTCTCATATCTAGATGGGAATTTGGGCTGGTTTCATCACAGGCAGTTCTTGTGCAGGTAAACAGCTCCTGGGAGTACGTAAGTTCAAAGGCCAGAAGACACCTCATATACAGAGACAGCACTATACAAGATTCTTCCACATCCCCCAGAGAGTTCTAAAGTTACTTAAATTATTAAAATTTGGTGTGATGCTTGGCCCATGGAGTGACACTATTAGGAAGTGTGGCCTTGTTGGACTAGGTATGGCCTTGTTGTAGTAGGTGTATCATTGTTAGTGTGGGCATTAAGACCCTCCTCCTTGCTGCCTGGAAGCCAGTCTTCTCCTAGCAGCCTTCAGATGAAGATGTAGAACTCTCTGCTCCTCCTACACCATGTCTGCCTGAGTGATGCCATGTTCCTGCCTTGATGATAATGAACTTCTGAAACTGGAAGCCAGTCCCAATTAAGTGTTGTCCTTATAAGAGTTGCCTTGGTCATGGTGTCTGTTCACAGCAGTAAAACCCTAACTATAACAGTTGTTACTGGGAGTGGGTATTGCTATGATTGGCCTGACCCTGTTTTTGTTTGGAAAAATGTGGATTTTGGAACTTTGGATTTGGAAAGTCATGGAATGTTTTAAATGAGGCTCAATGAGTCATCCTAGGAGGAATATAGAAGACTTTGTTGCTGTTAGTGATTTGAACTGTACAGGCCTGGCCCAAGAGCTTTCAGTGGAGAAGAATTTCAATACGTGGCCCAGAGACTGTTTTTGAGATATTTTGGTAAGGAGTGTTGCCCTGTTACCTTGACAAGGTAAAGAGATTTATATTAATTGCATTGACAAAAGAAGTCTTAGAAAAGCCCAGCATAGACTTTGTTCTCTGGTTAGGCCTCATGAAGAGTGTTTTGAATAAGAGTTGCAAGCTTAGAAAAGAAAAATATAAAATACATGGTTTAATATTAAAGGGGCACCGGGAACCAGAGTGGAGCTGAAATCTTATGTTCCAGAAGACAGCTGATTATGGGAGTAGCAACTTGGGTCAAGATATTACCCAGCTAAATTTAGATCCAGGAACTGTGGTACACACCTTTAATCCCTGGAGAGAAAGCCAAAGAGATCTCTGAGTTCAAGGCCAGCCTAGGATAGAGCAAGGTCTAGGGGAAAGCAAGCTTAAGTCCCAGTGCAGTGGTACACACCTTTAATCCCAGCATCAACAAAGTCAAACAAGGGAGGAGCAAGCTCCACCCCGGTAAGCAGTAGAACTCAACAATTTTGGCCATTTGGTTCTGGCTTTAGAGTCAAGAATAGAATAGGTTACTGGGACAATTGATGCTGGTTAGTTAGAGCTAAGAAAGAAGTGGTGATTAAGATGAGACCAGCATCACTGAGGTGAAATCTGCTGGGAAGTGTGTTCTGAAAGTACAAAGAAACTGTGCTCCAGAGATAGCCAAGGTTGCACCTTGTGCTACAGCTGTAGTTGGAAACATGTAAGAGTCATGCAGGTGGTATTGGTTTTGAAGGCGTGAAGGCATCAGGAACAACAGCTGAGGCTTGGCACTGTGAGAGGCCATAGAAGTCCATTGGTGAAGGTGCTCCAGTTGCAATTGATAGCCCAAAACTGAAGTGGTCATGCAATGGAGTTGAGACTTGGCACCATGAAGAGAACCCATGAGAGGCTATTGGTGAACCCTATATTACATTCCACTCCCCAGCCCCCATAGGCTTGATCAAACATGAGTCTATGTAGATCATACTTAAACATAGCATAATGCAAAGTGCTTTTAGTACAACTTCCAAAGACATTGTAGTCTATAGCAGTCCCAACAATGTTAAAAACCCAAATTTCAAAGTCTCTTCTGACAATCACCAGATCACTTAACTGTAATCCTTAAAGCAGTAGAAGTCCCCAGTGTATTGGAGATGCCAGTACAGTACCATAGGATGATCACCAAGAACAGCAGCAGCAGTGGAGTGGAACAACCTGAGCTTAGAGTGCTACAGAGGGCAGAGTGGGAGAAGTGACACTAGCCCTTTGGAGGAGACCAGAAGATCGAGTGTGGATCTGAGACATTGGAATAAGTAGCTGTAGCAGAGAAGTTACCTTGGAGACCCCAAGATGTTCGAGATGCCAGAGCTGTGAGACATCTGCTGAGGAAAGAACTAACAGGAAGTGGAACCAGCCCAGGAGAAAGAACTTTGTGGCAGTCAACATGGATGAAAAGGAGTGGGAGATCTGAAGACTGCTTTGAAGTCAGATATGAAGCTGCAGAATTTGTAGCTTTCCCAGCTGGTTTCCTGTCTTGCTTTGAGGATTACAGTTAAGTGATCTGGTGATTGTCAGAAGAGACTTTGAAATTTGGGCTTTTAACATTGTTGAGACTGCTATAGACTACAATGTCTTTGGAAGTTGTACTAAATGTACTTTGCATTATTCTATGTTTAAGTATGATCTACATAGACTCATGTTTGATCAAGCCTACGGGGGCTAGGGAGTGGAATGTGATGGCTTTATATGCTTGGCCCAAGGAGTGACACTATTAGAAGGCGTGGCCCTGTTGGAGTAGGTGTGTCACTGTGGGTGTGGGCTTTAAGACCCTCATCCTTGCTGCCTGAAAGCCAGTATTCTGCTAGCAGCCTTCAGATGAAGATGTAGAACTCTAAGCTCCTCCTATGCCATGCCTGCCTGGATGCTGCCTTGTTCCCATCTTGATGATAAGGAACCTCTGAACCTGTAAGCCAGTCCCAATTAAATGTCCTTATAAGAGTTGCCTTGGTCATGGTGTCTATTCACAGCAGTAAAACCCTAACTAAAACATTTGGTCAAAGAAAATATAGTATAGAAACATTTTAAATATTATCTTTTGAAATCTGTTGTTGTACTATTTTTCCTTTAACCCTATTTATGTAATTTAACTAATTTCAATAATATATCTCATTACCTTTAAAAAGTTATTAAAATTTCAGACATAGAATCAGTATCATGATAATAGCAACTAAAATTTCCAATGTATTATCTTCATTTCATATTTTATAGTTTGATCTGATGTTATATATTTGAGTTTCTTAGCTTTTTATCATTTACTGGTTTAAAATGCCATGGATTATTTATAAAAAATAATATATAACATTGAAATTTAATAAAAATATGCTGGGAAGACAGATATGCAATGAGATAAAGTATAATATTTATTATAGTAATAAGATAGAAAATGTACTTATTCAAATAATTACATAGTAAAATTAAATGTTCAATATTTTAAAACTATTAACATGAAGCAAAATCAGAGACACATTTTGATAAAACTAAAATGTCAAAATGTTTGAAAATAAATTTTCTTCCTATTTATATCATTAGTATTTGTTGATTTATATTCTAATTCTCTACTCTAAATAAATGTAAAACCCTTTTTTTTATCAAAGAGTGAGCTTTTTAGAAATAATCTACAAATGAACAGGTTGCGCTGACTTGTTCTGTCACCTTGACACAAGTTAGGCTCACCCAGGAAGAAGGAACCTCAAATGAGAAGATGCCCTCATTAAATTTGCCTGTGGGCATATCTTGGGTTCATTTCCATGATTAATGATTGACTGGGAGAACTCAGATCTCTTTGGGTGGTAACACCCTGTGTAAGTGGTCCTGATTGTACAAACAAAGCAAGGTGAGCAAGCTATTGGCTAACAAGCCAGTAAGCAGCACTCTTCCGTGGTCTCTGTTTCTGCTCTGACTTCTAGATTACTGCTTTGAGTTCTTATCCTGCCTTTCCTCAGTGATGGACTGTAAGCCATAGGCTGAAATAAAACTTTTCTTCCTGGAGTTTCTTAGGGTCACCATTGTTTTATTATATCAATAGTAAGCAAACAAAGGCACACAGACTTAAGTGCTTTGTACCACGAACAAGCACTTTTACCCTCAATTTACCATCCTTTGTGTTGCCTTGGGAAGTTTTAGGTGCTTACAGAGAACATTTGCCTGAATCCTTGGCTTTAAGTCCTCTAGGAGTCAGTATTACTAACTGCATTTGGCTGGTGAGGGTGAGTGGAGTCTGGGAGTATGTTAATCACTTCCATAGTTCTCCTTACATTTTTCCCTAGCAGCCTACTTCGAGGCCATTGCATCAGCACCCCGATTAACTGATGATGAGGTCCACTAACCTGGAGAAATTGCCAAAGAGAGGGATCATTGAGGTTCATTTTGATGAGCCCTGGTAAGCAATAATCTGCAGAATCCATTTAGCCAGCAACCCCCCATGTCCTTACACCTAAAACAGGTGTGACAGAGTATTTGCCAACACAAACTTCCTTCTGTGTAACCCTTATCTGAGGCACCATGCTGCTTTCTTCTTCTACCACAGCTGTTAAATTAGGTCACTTTACCTTAGATGAGGAAGTTAAAGTCCTTTAAGCCCCGATTCCTCCAGAGCAACATCATATGTGCAGTATAACACTAACAAAAGCAAGAGTTTGGAGGACGAGAAGTAGGGCGATCATATACTGAAGAATGGGTCTAACATAGGTGTATTTAAAGGCTCACCATCATCAATATCTGAATATTTCTGCACATTTCTTATGAAAAGGAAAGCCAGAACAGCACCCCTATGTGTTGACCTGCAAATTTTATAGAAAAATTGTATTGAAGAGGGGCTATGTGGGAAAATATCCTTTTCTAAGTTCTGGTTTATATATTGTTATATGTATGAGCTTGACCTTCTGATAATGAAAATTAGTGACTAATTAACACATTTAGTTTCTCAGGATCTGGGCTAATTAGGCATATTCAACCATGTCTTTCTAGTTTCCTTTCAAAGTAAGTCCATATGCAAAATGTTGCTGCCTTCCTACGTGTTTGTTTATTTGTCATGTGACTATTTGCTAAAAATCTGTTCATTCAAGAGGTTGAGGCTAGGGGTCAAAAAGTTGGAGTTGGGAGAATGAAAACTAATTTCCTTTGAGTCCTGATGAACAGTCTTCTAGTAGACATAGACATCCTTCATGGAGATGGACCTCAGGAAAGCCTAAAAGGACAGGATAGATGGTGAGCTGTGACTCACGCCATGCCAAGGTGCTCAGTTTACCTGTGGGCAACTTTCCTTTCTGCATAGACTTAGATTTGCTCTCTTTCCCTCAGACACTGTCTGGTAGAGTGTGACTTTTACACCCCTCTCTAACCTCTTTTCCTTCCTACCTCTGCTCTCTGTAAGATAGTAATGACTTTATCACAATCCACGGAGTTAGTGGACATACACTGACTACAGACTGCTTCTGTGTTCATTGATCTAATGTAGCATTTCCATAGGCTTCTGTTCCATTCTAATCACTTAATTGTGCATACATTTTCCGATGTAGTCATTTATCCTCTCAGCGAAGCATGTAGATTTTTTTAACTCAATCTCTCACAGGGATGGTTACAGAGTCTGAATCACAAGTTTTCTTGCTCTGAGGGATTTCACAGTCAGAACAGCTCTAGATTTTGAAGGCTAGTGCATTCAATTGCTACCTTTTATAAATATTACATAGTAGGTGCTGTTCATTTAATTTTCACAGCAATCTAAATGTAACTGGTGGCGCTTTGCTTGTGACAAATGAGATTCTGAGAAAGAAAGCAAGAACTTTCCAAGCTCTCTCAGCCAGCATATAGAAGCCAAGTCTAGCCACAAGATTTTTAAAAATTATTTCTTTTATCGTTTGAAATTATAATACAGTTACATCATCCCGTCCTTGCTCTTTCTCCCTCTGAGTCCTCCCATATACCCCTCATTTTTCCCTTTTAAATCAATAACTTGTTATTTCATTCATTTTTGTCACATAGAAAAAATATACATTTTTACATTAGTAAATATATAACTGAAACCTGCTCAGTTGGGATAATGTATTTAGAGATGATGGTTTAGAGATGATGATTTGGATAGCCAACTAAGATGCTCTTCCATGGGGAACAAAGCCCGTTTCTCCCACTCTCAGCATTCCTTGGCTGTCTGTAGTTCTCAGTGGAAGGTTGAAGCCTACTGACCTTTTTCCATCAACTTTAGCATGTCTATTGTCCTCTTTGTTCAACTCATGTTCGTTAGCAGGCATGCTACCAAAGCTCTGTGGGCATAGCTTGTGACAATACTAGGAATCACAATCTCACACCAAACTCCCTGCTTAGTGTAATTTAGTATAATATTTCTATGTTTCTTTCCTCAATGAACCTTAATTGAAGGAATTCTGTTTCGAGTGTTAATTGGTACTGATGCTCAAAGACTCTGCATTTTGATTGGCTGTGGTTTTCTGTAATGGTCTCCGTCTATTTTGAAAGGAAGTTTTCTTTATGAGGGATGAGAAGGTCCCTTGTCTGTGGGTTTAAGGACAACCATCATCGCATCTCCCTTCAGAGTTATTTTATGAATGTCTGTAGTATGTATCTCCCTTACTAATTTATTCATCTTGGAGAATTTTTTTCCATAGGAAATGGAACTCACCATCCCATGGAAAGCTAATCTCACTCACGTTGCAAGTGTTTCATCATAACTACCGCAGAAGGTTAGTTCAGAGAGGACAAAGAAAAAGAACTCAAACATTCACTCCTGTTCACACATTTATTAGATCTGTACTTCACTAGGCACTGCTGTCAAACCCTTCCTCTTAATTTTAGAGATGCCAAAGAGATAACTTTGGGAACAGGTTCCATGTGACCCTCTGTAACATTGCATTTGGATGCTGTGGTCACTTCTCCAGAGACTAAGAACTGGAATTAACTTTGTATGGTCACCACAGCTGCAAGGTGAGATACTTAGGCAGATGAATAACCAAGGCAGCACTGGAAAAGAGACTAACCCTAGAGCCACAAGTTGACTGTAGTAGAGGACATTCCAACCTAATATTGGCACACACACACACACACACACACACACACACACACACACACACACACACACACACAGCGAACCAGACCTTTGGGCATATTATAAGGTAGGAAGTTACTACACATCACCCACCACAGTTGGAAAGAGTGTGGAGGGACTAGATCATGAGAGGGAAAATCGAGGACCAAGCAACACTTCCCTCAGACACAATAAAAATGTGCAAACAACACTTCGTGTTTTAATCACACAATCTACTGAACTGAACAAATACTTAATGAATGTCATATTACACATGCCATCTCCAACTCCAAATTTACCTCCTGAAGCACAGCGCAAGAAATTACAGTTTAATTCATATACTCCAAACATTGCCCCAACATACCCTATATTACCTCCCGGTGCTTTAACTTTGATTGCTTTCTTGAATATTATGGTTTCGCTTCAGAAAAACAAATAAATGTATCTATAATCTTCATGAAGTAAAATTTAAAAGCAAGGGTGTTACAATTAAAGTGAAGTTTCTTTTTTAAACTCATGCAATGCTCTCTCCTCTGAACAGATGGCAAATTGAAACTTTTCTTTTTTGCAATGCACATATTGTTAACACTTGACCTGGTACATTCCCTTTGTATAATGATTGCAACAGGAGAACTCAATGGAAAAACAACCAAAACTGCTATCCTGCTAGCAAGCAACATCCTCTAGATCTAGCTGAGCGCCACTAAACAATCAGGTAGGGATGTTGGTCATCGATTTTCAAAACATAACTAAGTCATTACACAGGATGCTGACAAGCAGTTATGTTATAAATTTCTGAATAATTGAAATCCTGTTTAACAAGTCCTCTTAGAATGCACATGTGTCTCCTGATAGCTGGCCCAAGCTGGGCCTCAGTCCTGTTTGCAAGGTCTCCTATCCTTTTAAGCCTTTCTATTTCCCCATCCCTGGCCTCCATTCCTCTGCATTGAAGTGAACCCAAGCAAGGCAACATTAGCCTAATGCACAAGAACAATGAAGTGAAGAAAAAAAAAGGAGACCGAAGAAGTCTAATTACTCTAGTTTTACAGAGTAAGTTTTAAGGCTAAGTTCACACTGGGGCAATTATCCACCTAATTGCTTTAGTTTGAAGCTGGTTTGAAAAGATGTTTTCAGCAAAGTGAGAGGGAAACATGCAAATTGGGTGCCTTGGTTTGATCCCTGTTGCCCCTTTTTAATAAGGAAGAAAGCTCCTTGAAGGGTTGAGATGACGTTCCTTCAACGGATTTCAAATGTGCCACAAAGCCTTTCCTGTTAGAACACAAGCCCTTGTACAATCACATCGAAATGCATGGACCAAGTTAAAAATCTAACAGCAAGTAGGAAAAATAAATAAATAAATAAATAAATAAATAAATAAATAAATAAATAAATAAATAAATAAAAACGGTGTGGGAGGTGGTTCCCTAAGAATGCAGGAGTTCATATGTAGCTACATATCCAGCAATGGATGCACACCACCCTTTTTGTTTTGTAGGAAAAGTATCAAAAGTTGTAATTAATATAGTTTGTTTGTTTTTTGTACTATGAGTCCTTAACAAGATCTACGTATGGATATGTTAAAACTGAAGGGGGGAAGGATTGTGAGAGGGGCTGACCAGGAGGGGGCAGTGAGCAGTGAGTGAGTAGGTAAAAAATAAATAAACAAGCAAACGGAAAGATACACGTATTTCATGGGATCTAGTTCTCAAGTAATCCTTGATATTTTCAAGAGAGGTCACTGGAAGGAAAGAAGAGTGGATGAACCGTAGACGGGAAGAAAGCATAGAGTAGGATCCGGCAGATGTGAAAGGTAAGAATGGCATCTGGATGTGAGTTCTGAAAGCTTTCTCGCCTCAGGCAGGGCACAAGGTCCTCCAGCTTAAAGTCGGCTTCATGAATCGCTCAGATGAGAGAGAGAAATATAAAGAGAATCATCCGAACCAAGAGCAGTCTTCGGGCTAAAGAGATTGAATTACCTAAACCACTTTCCTCATTGTACTAACAAGGGAACTAAATTCGAGAAACCTGTCAAAGACACATAAAGAATTAATAATGCAGCCTGCTCTCGCATCGAGCCTTCTGCGCCAGTCTGTCTGGTAAAGGTTCACAGATGGGGAGATCAAATGGTCACTTATTGGGTTAGAAAGAGAGCAGTTAATACCTCCTAACGGCAGCCTACCTTTCATGGACCAGAAGGCAAACGTCAAAACTGCAAAAGAAGGCACCTAAGTCCAGCAGGTCGACAAGTAGGAATTGCTGAAGGAGACCTGGGGAAGCAACTTTCACCCAATGAGGAGAGGATGCACATCACGGAGGGATGGAGGATACTGCCCTGGTTTAGTGATGCTGTTTTGTCTGGTGTTGAGCATTCTGGATAGGTTGGCACTTGTGGGAGGTGATTTTAAACAGGTGAAGACTTGGATGTTTAAAATGCATACACATGGGACAAAAATGTGTGAGATCAGAAATGTTAATATATATGCACACAGAGAGACAAACCGAGAGAGAGAGAGAGAGAGAGAGAGAGAGAGAGAGAGAGAGAGAGACAGAGAGACAGAGAGACAGAGAGACAGAGAGACAGAGACAGACAGAGACACTCCACATATTGAGAAATGGGACTCAAGTCCAAATATTTGAGCTCCAATATACTTAATATACACAACCCCAAAGATAACATCCTATGACTGTTCATGATCTTGTACATGAAACATTTGTTTCATGGTATAAAAATTCCCACTGTAACAAAGGCTTCCACTTTCAAACTCTCCAATTTCAGAATTCCAAATTAGGGATTCTTGGTCTGTGTTAACTGCATGACATTTTGTGACATATTTGATTTTGCTTAATGTTCACTTCTATGACTGGGAGGGGGATAGAGACTAAGATACAGGAAAAACAAATTTGCTTTCTTATATATAAACCCCTATCTTCACAAAGAGCAACTCAAGGGGCTGGGAGATGCCTCAGTAGGTGAGAATCACCGGGACCTGAGTTTGTATCTCCATTACCCTCATAAAATCTGGCTACATCTCGCACATCTGTAACTCCACTGATATGAGAAACGGAGACAGGATGACTGTGGCTCAGTAGCAAGACAACTGGTGGAATGTGTGTCAATGAAGCACCGTCAACCCTCAGGTTCAGTGGGCTGCCTAAAAGTAGAATAGAGGTAGACATCAGAAATACTCTGCACACAACTACATGAGCCTTGGCACCTACATTCACCTCCACATAAACCATGCCTGTAATCAAATCATTTAATGAATTGAACAACATTAAAAGGGATAACTTGAAAACTAGACACATGATATTCTTAAAGTTAACAGTAGTCATGGGGAAAATATACTGAACAAAACACCAATGGCTTATGCTCTAAGATCAATAATTGACAAATGGGACCTCATAAAACTGAAAAGCTTCTGTAAGTCAAAGGGCACTGTCATTAGGACAAAATAGCAACCAACGGATTGGGGAAAGATCTTTACCAACCTTACATCTGATAGAGGGCTAAGATCCAATATATACAAAGAAATCAAGAAAATCTTAGGCAAGTGGGTTGAACTAAAAAATATCACCCTGAGTGAGGTAACTCAGTCACAAAAGTAATACACATTGTATTCACTCATTGATAAGTGGATATTAGTCCGAAAGCTCGGAATACCCAAGATACATTTCACAGGCCATATGAAGTTCAAGAAGGAAGACCAAAATGTGCATGTTTCAGTCCTTAGAAGGGGAAACAAAATACTCATAGGAGGAAATACAAGGACAAAAAATGAAGCCAGAGGCTGATGCTGGCAGCCAACCACTGGAGTAAACTTGGGGACCTCAATGGAGGAGTTAGAGAAATGACTGGGGGAGCTGAAGGGGTTGCAACCCCATAGGAGGAAGAATACCAACCAACCAGAACCCCCAGAGCTCCTAGAAACTAACCAACCAACCAAACAGTATATATGAGGGGACCCATGGCTCCAGCTGCATACGTAGCAGAGGATGGCATCAATATGAGAACAAGTCCTTGGTCCTGTGAAGGCTCATTTCCCCCAGTGTAGGGGAATGTCAGGGTGTTGACGGGGGAGTGGGTGGGTGGGAGGGGAAGCATCCTCATAGAAGCAGGGGAGGAGGGATGGGAGAGGGGGCAACCAGGAAAGGGGATAATATTTGAAATGTAAATACATAAAATATGCAATTTTAAAAAATCTTGGAAAAACTCAAAGCAAACAAAGAATAGTAGTCATGGAGATTCCATCCTTCCTAATATTTAAATCATAAGAAAAACAAATGGAGTCTTAGTTTCTGCTATAATATTTTTCCACTCATATTACTTTGATATTTATGATTATTATTAGTTGTCTCAAGAAGTTAAGCAAGAAAAGCCATCTGTCTACTCCCTTTGACTCAGCTGATGATAGTTAAGGGAAAGGCGTGTTTGACCAAAGTTGACAATTGCCTTCTCTAACTATCCCTGCATCTAGATTGTCAGTCGCAGCAGGCAGAGTTGTAGTACAGAAAGGCAGCTGAGCAGTTTTCAGTTGCTGTCTGGCTTTATGGCGGGACTATTTCTCTACAGGGTGAGCACATAAGTATTTCAGGCTTGGCAGGCCACAGGTCTTTGCTGGACACTCTTCGGCTCTGTTTCTGTTTTCTTCCCACACAGAGATTGTTCATGTGTAACGGTGCTCATTTCCAGCAAGATGCATTTGTAATCAGGTGTGTGGCCATATTGGGCTCAGAGACCATAGTTGCTGGATTCCTTCTTCACAGGGGCTAAGCATGAAGGATTACCAGCAACGGGGCAGCAAGAGTATGTGTGCCTGGCTTACATAAGAAACATGGAAAGAAACAAAAGTCTGTGAGGTGTCGGCCACCTATTCGATCATTCCCAATGAGCATGCTCAAATTTCACGGGGCAGGTAGAATCATTAGAAACATCTGCCTCAAAGACCACCGCCACCCAATCGTACTGTACATTATAGAATAGATAGATGCGTTTCTTTTTTTTTTTTTTTTTTTTCTTTTTTGGTCCTTGTATCTGGCCACCTTGTTGAAAGTCGTGTATTATGAAAAGGGAGTCAATAGTGTAGTGCTCTTTCTAGAAGCAACCTGACAGAAATGGAGCCATGAGGGAAGAACAAAGGAAACCTGCTCTTGGAAAAATCCAAAGGAAAGAAAAAGATTCTTTTATCACTTGAATCCCTATTCCCGGTTTGCTTCATCACTCATCATGAGCGCCCACGCAATATTACCTGCAATATTGTCTCAGGTAAACTAAAATCTCTATTTTCTAATCTAGATTACACGGAGAGGATAAACAACAGTATTGTCTAATAAGAAATATGTTCGATCTTGATTAGATGAACTCTCCAGGTATTTATAGTCTACAGAAACATCAACAAAGATCACACAAGGAAAATAAAAATAAAATAGAATGAAATACAATCTTTCCATTAAGAATCACGGGGCTATGTACAGGCAGGAGGAGAATCAGTAACTGGCAACAGCAGGAGGGAAAATATCGTCTCAGCTCCTGTATCCACAGCAAGACCATTTTCTTTTGCCTCTTTTTGTTTTAAGGATTTATTTTATTATTAGGAATACAGCGTTCTGCCTGAGTGTCCATCTGCATGTCAGAAGAGAGCACCAGATCTCATTATAAATGGCTATGAGCCATCAAATGGTTGCTGGGAATTGAACTCAGGACCTCTGGAAGAGTAGCCAGTAGTCTTAACTTCTGAGCCATCTCTCCAGTCCCTGTTCATTTTCTTTTGCCTGTCAAACCCCACGTTTCGTACTTCCTCAGTGAAATGGAAGTACGCAGGTCTCCACCCACCTGATGCCCAAAGCCTCTGTCTACCCAATGCCCAAGGCCTCCCCTACCCGATGCCCAAGGCCTCCCTCTACCCAATGCCCAAGGCTTCCATCTACCCAATGCCCAAAGCCTCTGTCTACCCAATGCCCAAGGCTTCCATCTACCCAATGCCCAAGGCCTCCCCTACCCGATGCCCAAGGCCTCCCTCTACCCAATGCCCAAGGCCTCCATCTACCCAATGCCCAAGGCCTCCCCTACCCGATGCCCAAGGCCTCCCTCTACCCAATGCCCAAGGCTTCCATCTACCCAATGCCCAAAGCCTCCGTCTACCCAATGCCCAAGGCCTCCATCTACCCAATGCCCAAGGCCTCCCCTACCCGATGCCCAAGGCCTCCCTCTACCCAATGCCCAAGGCTTCCATCTACCCAATGCCCAAAGCCTCTGTCTACCCAATGCCCAAGGCCTCCATCCACCCAATGCCCAAGGCCTCCATCTGCCCGATGCCCAAGGCCTCCATCTACCCGATGCCCAAGGCCTCCATGTGCCCAATGCATCTACTTCCTCTCTTACTTTTGACTCTCATCACATTTCCCTTGATCATCACATGTGCTTTGAAGCATGATGTATTACATAACAGGCTTTCAGAATTTGTCTCAGCAGAAGGACATCAGCTCATGAAATGTCTTCCAATGGTGCAGTGTTCTACTGTACAAGTATCATTTGTCTGTTGTTTAAAAGACTTCATTATGCTTTTCTCACTATACAGTAGCATTCTGTTTCATTCATGGTACAGCTTTGAGATATACAGTTACTTGAAATATTATGCATAATCCATCCCTTCAGAATGTTGACATACAGGTATTATTTTTAAGGTATTGGTGTAGTATAATAAGCAGGCACATGCCAAAGGACAGTCAGTAAGTCCATGTTTGCAAAGGATGAATATTTACAACATTTAAGGAGGATGTTCTCCCTTTGCTCAGGACAAGAGCCTGGAGATTACAGACCTCCACAGATTTACAGGGGGAAAAAAAGTTAAGTTGGTAGTAAAAAAAAAAAAAAAAAACAAACAAAACAAAACAGTAGGGTTTAAGGCAAAAATGCCCAGTGTGGAAAAATGATTATTAATGAAAGGTAAAGACAACCACTGTAAATAAAGACTTAATCTTAGTATATAGTATGGGTGTCTGCAAATGAAGCATGCTAAATATTAACAAATTATGAATCACATATATAATATTTACATTTTAATTTTCATATAATGAACTGATGCTCACAGTATATTTTCCCTTGATAGTTTTTTAACACTCATGAACTAACTGATCTAACTGATTTATACTGTAATAAAGATTGATGGATGTTAGTTTTTATTGTCATTTAAGTAAATGAACAATGCAAAAATGACTTAGTAGGGGTCAAAATCAGAATTCCCTTTTTTCTCAGTAATTGTAGCAATGTCCTTGAAAGTTTAGATGTGTGGTTCTCAACCTATGGGTCATGAGTCCTCTGTAGGTATCATATTAAATATCTTGCATATCAGATATTTCCATTACAATTCTAAAAATAGAAAAATTGGAGTTATGAAGTAGCAACAAAATAATTTTATGGTTATGGGGTACTACAACATGAGGAATGTTATTAGCGAGCCATGGCCTTAGGAAGGTTAAGATGTTCTAATTTAGATAATAGTATTGAATTTTAGAAGATTATATTCTCATTTGTGTGGATGGCCACCAAATCAAATAAACATTAGTAATATATCCAAAATATTCACAAATTTATTCAATCAGCAAAAATAATATGGCAGCCCTGCATGGTAGCATCTGTGGCATGGACATACCTGTCTTTATAAGATGCTTACAGTCTATGTAGCTTCAAGTCCTGTGATCAGCATCACAGAAAATGGAAGACTGAACTGTCTTCCAGCCACACGGGGCAATGAATGTAATTTCAAGAGCATAGATAACAGCCAAATAATGAGCAAAGACTATGTTTGGAGAATTTGAAATTGTGTTTTTATAATATGACTTATTTATTTATGTGCACATCATCCAATATTGATTATAGCGAGATTTAATGGCTAGATCAAAAAATTCCTAACCTACCCACAGGTTATCGCTAGCTGGTGTAAGTTGGCTTTTATTTTACAAACATTGTCTCCCACACAGACATCCCTGTTAGCTAGGTTTCACTTACACATTTAATGTGCTAATATAATACTCAGTAATTTCTTTGTCCAAAACGTCACATTGATAGCACTAGTTCAATGGACTGCTAGCTAGTTTCTCAGTGACCTGAGTATATTAACATGTGAGAATTTGAATTGTTACTACAATTTTATTGAAGTTGATACAGACAAATTACAGGACTTAAATTTTATGCTAGTATGTGCCATTACTCAGACCACCCCTAAGATCTTCTCAAACATTGAATTTGCCCCCTTACAACCTGCTCAAACCTCAGGCACAATGGAATTACCTCCATTGGAAAGATGCTTCCCTGTGAAGGTAAGGTCTTCCGTCTGAAGTTTCAAATTGTGCCCACTGAACTGAATATTCTGTGACTAAGAGCACTTATAAGACAGCCACAGTCATTAAGGTCATTTCACTTGAGGCTCGGGTTCCAACTTCTTTTGGATTAAAGGCAAACAAAGAGCTTTTACCTTATCTACTTTCTTCTCCAGCCCAGAGGCAAGGTAAAAGAGGCTGAGACAGAGGGGGTCTTTCTCCCTGGATTCCTGGAAACCTTACAACCTTAATGATGGAAAGAGCTGTGCTTTGAAACACGAAAGTCTGAAGTAGTTCTACTAGAGACACGGTGAATGCATAACTTCCTATGGCGTCTCCCAGGCATGCAACTGTACTGAGATTTCAAGCTCATAGTTAAACAGTATTGTATCAAAATGTGGTGAAGATGGCTGCTTCATGAAACACAGGGGAATAAAATATTTAGCTCTCATGAAATGTCAGGATCTTTATTCACAGACCCCAAACTTAAGAAAATTGAAACACTTATCATATATGGGCCCACAGTCAACAACTCATGGTGCTTTCCTTGGTAGCAGACCTACATCTCATTGTAAGCAAGTCTGAATGGTTATCTGCAGGCCAATGCTGCATATTTTTTACATCCTTCTGCATCTTCCAAGATAGCATTCCTGGATCTACACACCTGTTCCCAGAGGAACCACACACTAACCCCTACCGCTTTCAAAAGACTTTGGGCTACAGAAGCTATTCTTCCCCAAATTGCTAAAAGCAAAGGAATAAGCATCCAGCACGGCTTATAAGTGAGGGGTGCGGGCGTTTGAAATGACAGGTCTCACACTTCCAAATCGTACAGATTTGGTAGCATAATTAAAGTTCATAAAAGCCAGAGGAGTTAAATGGAGCTGAGGGCTTCCCCAGAGCCAGCTCCCTGATTTAGCTTCCCTGCCATCTCTTCCCCTCATCAGATTCCAGAAATTCATTTTCTCTGATCTCCCCCTCAGAAGATACTAGTTTCACACTTTTCCTTTTCTTCCATTTTCTCCAGATACACAAGTGTCTGTATTATCCATGAACCTTAGACCAGGCTGCCATTTTTGGACCTTATAATGTTACCCCCTTTGGAATGTGTCTTCTCACATGTTCCTGTAGTTAACTCCTTTTCATCTTCCCGTTGCCCCTTCAAGCATCCCCCATCCCATAGTTGCTGTGACTGCTCTCCATCCATGTTCTCACCAGATTCCACACTTACACCAGCTTCATATTTTATTCTCATGATTCTCTATTGAGGATTACAAAATGATCAGTTAACTTCCTGAGTACAGCTCAAATGTAGAATTATCAACTTGGTCTCCCCTTCCTGGTTCCATTCCACCGCCCAGCAAATGAATCTCATAACTTAGGAGGCATGAACACATATTTTGTTTAATTTTAAAGTTTTTAACATTTTAAACATTTTAATCAAAATATTACTGTATTACTTCCTTCTCCGTTTCCTTCCTCTTTTTATTTATTATTAGATACATATATTTAATGAAATATACAAGTAAATATAGCTATGCAAAATTTAACTAGAATGAAAATCAGATAAATTTCTACTCTACAATTACTTTTTCTTGCCCACATAATATACATTAGAAAATGTTGACTGAATATTGATTATTTAACAGAATTATACCTCAACAACATATTTAGCAAACATTATCTGCAAAGTAAACGTGGTAGGTAGTACATGTCTTACAGAATATTTGCTCAAAAAGCTTAGATAAAGACGTTGAAAGATATGTAACAGAATGTGAGACAAGACTTCTGACAACGGTACTAAACAAGATGTACACACTATGCTTGAAATTTGCTAGGAACCTGAAGTCTGGATAGAACACAGTGTGTGGAGGTCTCCTCACGGAATTCTGCTAGTTAGAGAATAGAATCCTATGTATCAGGATAGGCTACGGTGTACCCACTTCTCCTCATGGAGTTCTGCTGATGAGAAATAGAATCCTACATGACAAAAGGTTTCATAAATAGATTCTAATGTCACTCAATGAAAGACTTTAAAACTTTCCCAGAGTTTAATGCCAATGAGCAAGCTCTAAAGGGAATGTGCTGTAAAGCTAATGCCAAGATGGGAGGACATTAATAAATTAAAAGAGAAGGGCATTCAAAACATGATATCAAGGATCAATTTGAAAGGTAACTTGATCAGAACATCGGGAAAGCAGTCAGACAGGGACTGACTCCAGATACACATGATCTGGCCCTCTTGTTTATCCATCCTTAGAAGACAGGATCTGCCAGTAATCACCACTCAGGAAGGCTGAAAGTTAGGAACTTGAAGTGAGGTTCACCAAGTCCTTGGGGTGAGCCTATTGCCTTGGAGTTGGTGCTGTGTGACCACCAGAATCCACATTGTGAGCACCCAGGTTTTATTTGGAACAAGGGACTTGTGCCTGAGAGTATATCAATGTATTGGCACACAGTATTGACTTTCTGATAATGTTCTAAAGCCAGTTGAGTAAGAGAGAGAAAGTGCCAATGGGTACAAATTGTGGCATCAATTCTCTGCCAGGCTGATCAATCGGATTGTATATTACCTCCAGCTACAATCTTAAAATCTATAGTCTACTCTCTCTGATGCACAGCTCACACAGTGTAAATAATTGCAGATTCAAGGGAATTTTAAAAGGCTTGAACAAGTCCCGAATTAAAGATGTGTGAACATTGTTGTTTTAACTATTCTCAATTATTCATTAATTCAACTCAATGGATTCACTTTTTCTCTCTTCTTTTGGTCTTTCTGCAACTTTCCTTAGAATATAGATTCCTCCCAGTTGTCATATGCATTCTTCAAGTTATTTGTTACCGTGTTAATCAATAAAAGAAATATAAGATGTACATATAGATTTTTAGATACTTCAAACTAATTCTTTAAAAATATCAGAAGTTCTGAATTTATAAGCACTCTCTGAACCTTCGGTCATAACTACCTCTTTTGCATGATTATAAGATTTTAAAATCCATTCATTACATATCAGTGTTGAACAAGGAAAATTAGAAATACACTTACTCAAACACTGCTTTAAGAAAAATACACTCACTCAACAGTGAGGTCTCCTCTGAATGAAGTCTTTGTGAAGAATTGCAAACTGTAAATAATAATGTAAAATGTTCGATACAGGGAATTCAAGGTGTATTATAGAAGCTTAGTGATAATAAACAGGCTATTTAAATGTATCTCAATTTTGTCTTACATTTGGGTATCATACAGACTGCTTAAGAATATGCTGTCACAATCTTGTCAAAGGGTTCATGAACAAAGACATTTGTAATGAAGTTTAATGATCTGAGTTTGATTCAAGATACCACTTGATGGAAAGAGGGAACCAACAACTAATAGTTGTCCTCTGACTTTACTTCATGCATCATGGTATATGTTTCCACACATATATGAAAGCACACAAATGAATAGATGGATGATATGAGAGATGATAGATGATAGATAGATAGATAGATAGATAGACAGACAGACAGACAGACAGATAGATAGATAGATAGATAGATGTGAGAAAAAAGTTCCATCTACAATAAAAAGATTTAAAAGTAAAAAATTTCAAATTTATTCAAATGTTTATGGTTAACATGTTCAGATATCAAAAATCCTTAGAACTTGTAAGAGTAGCCAGCCAATGGCTAATCCAACTTGAGCCCCATGTTATGAGAGGGTCAGAAATGGGAGGGTGGATTGCTCTGAGACTTAGAATAGAACCAAACTTATTGGCAAAAACAATCATTATCATCATCAAAGGGTCTTCATCTAGCAATTGATAGGACAGATGTAGATATTCATAGTCAAACATTAGTCAGAGCTTAGGGAATCCTGAAGTGGAAGGAGGGAAAGAACTGTAGGAACCAGAGGGGTCAATGACACCAAAAGAAAGACAAAAGACTCAACTAGTCTGGGTCCCTAGGAGCTTATAGAGACTAAAGTGAGAAGAAGGAAGTCTTTATGGGTCTGCTCTGGTCCTCTGCATATGTGTTATGGTTGTGTAGCTTGGTACTTTTATGGTAGTTCTAATAATGGGAGCAGAGGCTGTTTCCACTTTTTTTTCTGCTTTTAGAACCCCTTTCCACTTACTGGGTTGCCTCATCCAGCTTTGATATGAAGATATACACTCAGTGAGTTCATATGAACTATGCTGAACCTTTCACACTTATTATTTTAGTTTGATCTCAGGAATATCTAACAGGTTAAGAGTTATAACCCTTTTTTTACAGGGCTACAAAACTAAACTTAAAGCGATTAAATAAATTTTATATAGATTGTAATTAGTATGTAACATTTATCTTAACCTTTTACCTAGGCCTTAATATTTTACTTAGGTCCTAACATTTATATTTACATAAAGTCACTTACATAGTTATCAATAATGCACGTCCTAAGATCTTGAAAGTCAATGAACACCTGGAGGTCCTGGAAGAGCTAAGAACTCAGTTTGACAATGGCAGACATAGAGGTAGACTTCTCTTGTTTGGGGAAGACCTGGAATTTTTGTTTTCTTCAGACCTTCATCTGACTTGATGAAACAATTTAAGAAAAGAATATTAGACAAGGCAGGTCTCCAGCCACAGTTGACTACCCCAATCAATAGAAAGAGGATAAATGTACAACAAAGACACATTTCTAAGTAAATTCCCTATTCTTAAGTCCTGATTGGTGTAATAACTTGGTATAGATGATTGTGAATTCAGGGCTTAAAAGTCTTATAGGATATTAATAGGGGTCATGGTTCAGTTTCGAATCTGTACGGTGGCCTTGGTCAATCAGATCTGGGTTTTAGATTTTATTGGATATTTTATTTATTACATTTTACCCCTTTCCTGATTTTCCCTCCACAAACCCGTTATCCTACCCCTTCTCCCCCTGCTTCTATGAGGGTACTCCCACACCCACCCACTCCCACCTCACCGCCCAGGTATTCCCCTACACTGGGGTATGGAGCCTTCACAAGACCAAGGGCATCTCCTCCCATTGATGCCAGATAAGGCCATTCACTGCTATATGTGCAGCTGGAACCATGCAAACCCCTTCAGCTCCTTCAGTCCTTTCCCTAATTCCTCCATAGGGGTCCCCTTGTTCAGTCCTCTGTCTTATGCCCAACGAACTATCCCTGTCTTACTGAACCCTGTATTTATATGGCTTGTGAGTCGATTCTTGAACTCCAAAAGTAAGCAGTTCTGAAGAACCCTGGTTAATATCAATCATGACAAGGACTATGACCTTCACATGTTGTATAAACATGCTAAAACTACTGTGTGCTGCTTCTGATTAAAGACTTTATAACAGAGGTAATCAGGTATTATCTCAGCCCATCTCTTTATTGTCAGCCATAACTGTTCTACTGAAACAAGATTTAAGGAAAAAAAATCTCTTTCTTCCATCTTGTATCCTTCTTTTAATTTTTTTCCTTTTGTTCCCTCTTTTGGAAACCATATAATAAGGCCTAGGACATTCAAAGTGAAAGTCACAAAACTTAGGAATTTACCACATTCAATCATTTGGAACTCCTGAACCAGGAGCAGAAGCTGTCTCTGACTATATGGCCTGCCTTTGGATTCCTTTCTCCTAACTGTGGTGACTTCCCTAGCCACAATAGAAGATGCACCTCGTCTTACTGAAAGAAAAAGGTAATTTCCTTTCAGTTCCAGCCTTTTGAATTTTACTTCTTGAATGAAAACTGAAAAAAACATTGACCAAAAAGTGAAAAATATTACTAAAACAAAGTAAACATGTAGCCCGCTGTCATTAGTGAAGTGAGGTAATCAATAGTCCACATTCCATAAAAGCTATGCTGAAGAGACCAGTGGTTGAAGTTCAAATATAGCATAGAAATTGAAGCCATATAAACATGAGGAAAGTAAGGAAGTTCTGATGGGACATGGATCACCTGTTCTCCAATTCCGTGAGAAACAATATAGACAAAGATATGCTGAGAGAGAAAAATAAGAAGAGGATTTGCCTTGGACCCTAACACTGCCCCAATAATAGGAATATTCTCCACAGACCATAGTTCAGACTTCAATCCAATACTGAATTCTGGCATGCATTCCAGTACCATGGGGCAACATATAATTCTAGCCTTGCACAGAAAATTTCATCTCCCTCCCACATCAACACAAGGTTGACTTCAGTAATTCTAGGCTCTGGACCAGATGCAACACCTGGGAGGAAATAGCAGTTCTGGACTTTTGGCATTTCCTAACACCATGCCTGCCACAGGATTTTGCACATTTATAGTGTTTCTATACTTTGTCAACTATAAAGACATAGATATAGGACCCCAAGAATCAGGAATAATTAGGGAGTCATGACTTCACCAAATTCCAGAAACTGTTACCTAAGGAAATGGAGATCCATGAACTTTATCTCAAGGAATTCAAGACTATTGTTTTAAGAAAGAATGATGGTTAGAATTCATCTTGACATCTAGGAATTGGGCCTCTAGAAACACCTGTGGGGAGATTGTTTACCTAAAGGTTAGTCTCAGAGAATATCTGTGAGGGATTATTTGGATTAAGATAATTGATGTGGGAGGATAATCTTAATAGTAGGTGAGATCATTTCCTGTGCCTAGGGTTTATTAAATGAGAAGAGAAAACTGAGAACCAGAATATCTGCTTTAATTCATTGTTCTCTGTTCTTGACTGTGAGGGCAAAAAGACAAGGTGTTTTAAGTTCCTGACTTTCTCATAACAATGGGCTGAAACCTGCAATTCCTCACCAAATGAATCTTTCATCTCCCGTATGTAAAAGTAACTTATATTTGTCTGATGTAACCATCATCTCAAAGACTTACCGCTGAATAAGTCACCTTTGCCAGCTCTTTCTGACTTGCAGCTGGCTGGTTCAACTCAGCAGTTTGGGCTGAAATTCCTCTCCAAGCTGACTGACTCAAGCTGTCTTCCCTCTGCTTCTGGGTGAATCGCTCTGCTTGGCGTCAAATTAATTCTAGCAATCTGTTCTAATTTTCTGGCTCCTCCTCATTCTCCGGCTTAGTCTGTCTTTATCTTGTGTTCTCTATAACCTATCTCTATAAAACTGTCCCTGTAAAAACTGCCTCTGAACTGATACAAACTCTACTCACTTGAACTGCCTTTCAACTCACGAACTCAACAAACTGACTACTCCACAGAACTCAACTGGCTGAACACAGCTCTCCCCCTCTCCTCTCTCTCTCTCTCCTCTCTCTCTCTCTCTCTCTCTCTCTCTCCTCCCTCTCTCCCCCTCCCTCCCTCCCTCCCTCCTCCCTCCCTCCTCTCTCTCTGTGTATTGCTCTAATGTCTCTTTTCTGCCTCATGAGAGTTGGGTGTATCTATCACTCAGTAATTCTGTCAAATCTTTCTCTGATTCATCACTTTGTTCCTCAATTAGAAATCATTTTGAAACATTCGCCACTTCCTCTTCCAAACTAACCTTTCCTTCATTATTTGGAATTAAAGGTGTTCACTAAGGTTGTGTCTGTATTCCAGTCAGACCTAACTCTTTGGATGTGACCCCTTGCCAGAGCAGCCTAGTTGCTGTATAAAAAATGTCATTACCTCCTTACTTTGCTTTTATTCAGTGTAATTTATCACAGCAACCAGAAATAAAAATGAAAACAAAAAGTTCTGCAAGCTGCAAGAAAATACAAAGAAATAATTTTCAAAAACATTAAAAAAAAACTATAGGCTGGATTATAGCTCAAATGGTAAAGTACTTGCCTAGCATTCATGAAGCTTTGAACACTTGATCCCAAGAGGAGCAGAAATTCAAAGTCAATCTTTGCTACAGAGAAAGAAAGATCAAAGCTAACCTGTATACCTGATATTGTGTCTCATTTTTTTTTTTATTTTAACAAGATGAGCAAACAACCTTAGAAAAACAGTGCCTTGACTGGACAAATTAAAATAACAACTAGTTGAATCAAATTTTGGGGTTAAAATTTACAATAGAAAAAATGAAAAAATAAACTGAAAGTCATATGCAATTGAATTCATCATGTAGATGTAAGAATCTTTGAAACTGAAGAAAGCTGTTTGAAAATATATAGTCAGATTAAAAAAAAGCAAAGAATGATAAAAGATTTGGAGTACTCATTAGAAAGCATCTAAAGAATAAATATACAAGTTAATGAATATGAAGAAAAATAAAGGAGTTCTGGGGGTATATAAATATGATCAAAACACATTTCATGAGATTCTCTCAAAGAAAAATGAAAATTAAAGATTACTTTAAAACAATTAACACCATAAGACTTTCAATACAAAAGAAAGAAATTATGTCAGTGTCAGGCACAGTAAGATTTGAAGTCTATAGTTGGGTCCAATTTGACTGAAAGTACCTCAATACTGTACTTATAACCCAACAGTGATAAATCAAAGATAGAGGAAGACCCTGAGATAGGAAGAGTGAAGAAGAGAAATTCAAAGAATCTCTGTAATATTCCTAGATCTCCTTGTTCAATACTTACAGACCTGGAAATCTTAATAATAATATATCCAATATGTTCCCAACTAATAATATTATACCCAGCACAGCTATCCATTACAAATGGAGATATAGGATGAAACATGAAGATCATTCTATAAACTCATGGGTTTATGGCATTCAAAGCTCAATCCCATCAATGTAATTCACCACAGTGTAGGGGAATGTCAGGGCAGGGAGGTGGGAGGGAGTGGGTGGACCTGTGAGGGAACACCCTCATAGAAGCAGGTTGGGGGTGGGTGGGATAGTTGCTTTCTGGAGGGAAAACCAGGAAATGAGATAACATTTAAGAGGAAAATAAAAAAATGCAATTAAAAAAATGACTAATAACTGGCAATAGAAACAATCATTTTCTTAGACACTGCAAAGGTATTTTTTAAAAATCCGGATGATATTTTTTTCCAAAAAAACAAACAAACAAACAAACAAAAAAAACAGAAGCTATGAAACAAAAGGAAATGTTTTCAGTCTGGTGGTAGATCAACTATGACATAGAAATTATACAATATCCTACCAGGTGGTGAAATTGCCAAATAGTTTCTATATCCACATTAATAACTCATTCAAAATATCTACAATTGTAAGAAACAAGTGAAGCATCTGAGACCTTACTTTTGTTGAAAGATAATTTTTAGACTAGCTTTCATACCTTAGTAGTTATAATTTATTAGCCTTCACGATTTTGTGAATGGTGATGAAGACTTTTATAACCAAACGTGGAAAGATTTGCTCCAGAGATATTAGAATCATTGTCGTTAGCAAGCAAACCTACTCTCTGTTCTGAAGATACCATTCTTATCTCCCAAGGCTATTGACTCTCTGCCCATGTTTAAAATGAGTGACACCTGCTCCTGTCTCCCCTAAGAATGTGTGCAGAAACACTGAAGGTGCATGGAGAATTGTTTTGCCGTTATTAGCCAGTCAGTCATTATAATTCCCAAGTACTTTCTCCAGAGAATGAGCACAGCTGATTAATATGCATACTACTTTCATTTAATTAAGACTATACTATCTGTCTACAGATATCAGAATGAGGCCAACCTACAGAAATGTATGGCAACCACAGCTTTAGGGTTCTGGACCAAACCCAAATCCTATAAAACTTTAGTTCCCACCTTAAAAATCCAGGTGGCTTCCTTCATACTTATATTTCTATATTGACCTTTCTGCTGTGCTCGAGGCACTCATTCTAGGAGAGATGAGCACATTAACAATTCCTGTGTGATTGAAAACATTCTACTGTCCTATAACAGTTATCACCAGTAGCTTAAACCAGACATGAATAACTGGCTTCCACAACATAGTGTCATTAATCACTCCAACTGAAATTGGGGAAGAATTTTACACTAAATCTTCTAACTTTATGATGCTCTTTAAAGGCGAGGCTCCCCAGAGGTTATTGATAAATAATCTGTTTTTGTCTGAGCCTCAGTGGCTATGTTATATCAACAAGACCTCAAATATTCCAGGTTGACTTCATTCACAAGGTTCTCCCAGTCCTCTGAGATCTACATAATCTATTGATAACCTTTCCTTTGTTACTTTACGTCCCTTGCTACTATTTTATGTCCATTCCTAAGGTGAGATTGACATACATTTTGGAGGGAAGCAAAGTTCATGACTATTCTAGGCAGAGTTTAATCTTACACATAGAAGGAAACATTACTGAGATTTATAGGTGAGTAACAAGACCAGGTGGGGATTACATGTTAACTCAGCATATAATATGTCTTCATCGGCTACTCATAAGATTCTAAATTCTTATTTTGTTTACAATAATTCACAACTCTATTTTTGTATTAGTTGACTGTACTGGATGGTTTTGTGTGTCTACTTGACAGAAGCTGAGATAACAGAGAAAGGAGCCCCCTTCAGGAAATATTCCATGAGATCCAGCTAAGGCATCTTCTCAATGAATGATCAAGGTGTGGGGGGGGGGCATTGTGAGTGATGCCATCCCTGAGCTGTTAGTCCTGGTTTCTATAAGAAAGCAAGCTGAGCAAACCAGGGGAAGCAAGCCAGTGAACAGCACCCCTCCATGACTTCCTGTCTCCAAGTTCCTGCCCTGTCTGTGCTCTTGTCCTGACTTCCTTTGGTGATGAACAGCAATGTGGAAGTGTAAGCTGAATAAGCTCTTTCTTCCCCGACTTGCATCTTGGGTCACAATGTTTTGTGCAGGAATAGAAATCCTGACAGAGAATCAAGTGTGCCTTGTTTGTCTGTACTACCACTAACATTGTTTTCATTGGGCTCAAAAGGTAATGGACTATGTACAGAGGGGAGGGTTCTCTTTGTATCTTGTGAAGATTATCTCTGAACAAGAGCCATTTCTGGTTGTTCCCAACGAATTCTTCCATATATTTAAGGGTAATATGATCAGTCTTTACATTGACAGATAAAAAATACAGTGTCAATTAACTTTAAGGTTATGTCCACTCTGGGGATGAACCCAAGATTCAAGCCATTTTTTAAAGAGAGCTATAGAATGGTTATAATTTGGTGAGGTACTATAATGCCAGGTTTTCCACACTGAGTGCGTGGTATTTTTTCCTGTTTTTAAACAGAATTAATCTATTGCACGTGGAAACTTATAGGGTCAACATTCTTTCAGGTTATGCCTTAACACCCAGATTTTTATCCAAAGATTCTAATTCAAGAAGATAGTCAATCTACGAAAATATAAAAATCCCATGACGATTCAACATTGGTCCACTGAGCAATGTTCTCAGTCAGAAGCAAAAATTTATTATGATCTAAAGTGTGAAACAATCCTGTAACATATGTAGTATTTTTAGGCTGAAATTTAGTGTCTTTCATTTAATGTCTCCTGTTGGTTAAAGATTTTCAGAAATTTTGAATTTGGACTGAAGTTAGTGTTCAGATACTCTAGGGCTCGTCATTTCTGTAATATATCGGAATAGAATTCCCTGTTTGAAAATCAAGTTCATAAAACTTTCCAGTCCTCTCCATGTTCATCCTAGCACATCAAGCACCTGAGGAGGGATGAATGCTTTAGGGAAATGGGAACATGCAGAGATCCATGGTATGAAGGCATAGCAGCCAGGTGGGATGAAGGAGATAAAGCCAGAATTTGTTTTCTGGTGTTTTAAGGAGTTATTCTGAAATAGGAATGACTCATTGAGTAGCTTAATTACCAGCCCACTATTGATAACTCTCATAATAAAAATAATGTACCATCAGCAGACTCGAGAGGTTGAGGAAGTGAATGTATAACACACCAGTTTGTTTCAAGATCTGTGAGCATCACTTAACTCTCCGGTTTTTATCATTTCCTTTTACAGGGTTGTATGAATTTTTCAGTATATAGAGCACAGCTATTTTATTTAAATTTGTTCCATTGTTTTTGTTTTAATGTTGGTTTAATGAAATTGGCTTTTACCTTATTTATATTGCTAGTATTAAAAATCGATGGATTTTTATGCTGACTTTGGATTCTTATTTATTGATTGAATTTATTCTTTAACCAGGTCACACACCTACACAATACATTCTATTCACTCCTCGCTGCTTCTTCCTTTATCTCCCCCCACCCCTTGCTTGGACATGGGTTGTGGGGCCGTACTAAATTGATATATTGGGCTGCAAGTTTGTAGATTGTCTAGTGTTTTTAGGTACACGATTATGCTACCTGTAAACATTAACACAGTGATATTTATGTTTTTTTTCCTTTTCTTGCCTTATTTAAACATCTAGTTCTAGTCACATGACGTTGGGAACTTTTATTTTTTATTTTCTCCTGGTTGTAGGTAAATTGATTTTATTTGTTTCTTTCTTTTCATACCTTCTAAGAGCATGATGTTTTTCAGAGTAGACGAGGCTGGGCTTAAAGAGATTTTCCTGTTATACTGTGCTGGTAGGCAGTTGTTATGTGTGGCCTTAGCCAGAGGTCTGACTTCTTTTCTTATAAATATCCTTAGTTCAGATAGACATGATCAGTGGGATTAACATGATTACTTCCTATTTTGAATTTCTTAGTTTGGCCATTTCCTTTCTTTTTACTTTTGAATATATGAAAAATATGTGTTTTGATTAAATTGCCTTTTGACAGTTTTAAAAGTAATCCGGTCTATTTTATTTTGTCATGTGCAAATCAACACTCATGGTTATGTTGGATTTAAAACCTTTTGTTTTGCGAGGATAAATCTGTTGTCCTATGGTATTTATTGGATTATTCTCTACGCTTTTGAAATTTTATATCCGTGCCATATGAAGGATCCGACATTAGTTGGACTTTTCATTGTCGAGTCAAAACATGGAATAAATAATTTAAAAGGAAAGAAATTAATTCTGGCACACAGTTTCAAAGATTTCAGTGTGTTATTGTTTGATCACGGTGGTAGACGTGTGTTCAGAAAGATCATCATGGCAGCAAAAGCCTGCGTGGAAGGAAGTTGCTAACCTACTCAGGGAGGTCAGGAAGTAGAGAGTAATGGAGCACAGTTCCTTTCAAAGGCATTGCCTTCAAAGACTTACTACCTGCACAAGTTCCTACGACATCACAGAACAGAGTAAGAAGCCGGGACCACTGAAGTTTCCTTTCTACTTTATTAAACTTAAGGTCCAGAAATGTGGCTCAGCGTGAAATACAAAGGAGGTCAATTGGCTATGTTACTATATTTGGTTTCTTTCTTTTTTAAACATGATACACAATTATTTATCAGCACTAATGAGCAGGCCAATAACTGATTACAATTGATTTTGTTCTGAAAGGAAAGCAAAGTGTTGCCATGTTTTGATTGGCACAACTAGGGAAGAACCAGGGCTTCTCTGAGGTAAGGTTGCAAATATAACCGAGCATGCTCAGTGAGTCACACAGGCCTTTTTGATAATGGATATGAGCTCAAGCACAAGCAATTGTTAAGCAGAGAACCTCGAAAAGTCTGGGTATTATCACTTCTAACAGAATGTATGACATGGAGTTTTTTTAAAATTATTTATGTAGAACGTTCCTTCTTTTACCTATGAATAATAATAGATAAACTAAGTTATCTTTCTAGTTCAATAATAAAGTTATTAGTGCATTGATTACATTAATTTATCAAAATTAATAATTTAGTGAAGAAGGTGAATTTTTATTTGTCAAGGGATGACTACAGAAGTACAGTATTGACAACTGAAATTTCTAACTCTCTCTATCATAAGTCTTGCCTGACTACAAGAGATGGCCATTTCAGGTTCTATAACTTCCATTGCCGGTAGACTTAGCTAGGGTCACACTCATAGATTCCTGAGACTTTCCATTGTCCTGAGTTTCTAGCTCTTCTCAGAGATGTCCCCAAACCCCAGCCACCAATTCCAGTTCTCCCTCTGTCCAACCTCCCCAGACTTGAATCCTGTTCTCTCCCCATCTCTTCGTTCAACCTATTTACTCCATCTACCCCCATGTCTATTTTATTTCCCCGTCTCAGTGAGATTCAAGCATAGTCCCTTGGGCTCTCTTTGTTACTTAGCTTCCTTGGGTCTGAATATTGTAATATGGTTATCCTGTAATTTAAAGCTAATGTCCACTTATAAGTGAGTAAATACCATGATTGCCTTTCTGAGTCTGGGTTACCTCACTCAGTATGATGTTTTTCTAGTTCCATCATCCATTTTCCTGCAAATTTCATGATGTCATTGTTTTCAATAGCTGAGCAATATCCCATTGTATAAATGAATCACATTTTTAATCTATTCTTCTTTTGTGGGTCACCAAGGTTGTTTCCAGTTTTGCCTTTTATGAATAATGCTGCTATAAACATGGTTGAGCATGGATAAGAGGCAGGCATATGCTCAGGAGTGGTATAGCTTTATCTTGAAGTATAACTATTCATAATTTCTGAAAAACTGCCAAATTGATTTCCAAACCGGCTGTACAAGTTTGCATTCCCACCTGCAATGGAGGAGTGTTCCCATTACTCTAAATCCTCGCCAGCATGAGCTGTCACTTGATATTTGGATCTTTAGTCATTTCGTGTGGTTGTAAGATGAATCTGGTCATTGTGATGCATGTCCCGATGATGAATAATGTTAACATTTCTTTAAGTGCTTCTCTACTATTAGAGATTCATCTGTTGAGAATTTTCTGTTTAGATCTGTACCCTATTTCTTAATTGTGTTATTTTGCTTATTGCTTATTGCTATCGAGTTTGTTAAGATCTTTATATATTTTGGATATTAGTCCTTTGTCAAACAAGGAGTGGGGAAGATCTTTGCCCATTCTGCGGGCTGCTGCTTTGTCCTATTCACCGTGCCCTTTGCCTTACAGAAGCTGTTCACTTTCATGAGGTCCCATTTATTAATTGTTGACCTTCATGCCCGAGCTGTATGTGTTCTGTTCAGTAAGTTGTTCCCTATGCCAATGTGTTCAAGGCAGTTCCCTACTTTCTCTTCTATCAGACTTAGTGGATCCCTGTTAATGTTGAGGTCTTTGATCCATTTGAACTTGAACTTTGTGCAGGGTGATAGACACAGATCTATTTGTATTCTTCTATCTGCAGACATCCAGTTACACCAGCACTATTTGTTG
This sequence comes from Rattus rattus, assembly GCF_011064425.1. Lineage (NCBI taxonomy): Eukaryota > Metazoa > Chordata > Mammalia > Rodentia > Muridae > Rattus > Rattus rattus. Next base: position 10,751,943 of record NC_046159.1, read on the forward strand.
AAGATACTTTCTCGGCGTTGGGGATTTAGCTCAGTGGTAGAGCGCTTGCCTAGCAAGTGCAAGGCCCTGGGTTCTGTCCTCAACTCCGAAAAAAAAAGATACTTTCTTTTTTCCATTGTACAGTTTTGGCTTCTTTTTCAAAAAGTATGTGTCTATTGGTGTATGCATTTACTTCTGGGTCTTCAGTTTGAATCCATTTATCAGCATGTATGTATTCATGCCAATAGTTAGGTTTTTATTTTTTATTACTATAGCTTTGTAGCACAACTTGAAATCAGGGATAGTGATACTTCCAGAGGTTCTTTTATTGTCCAGGATTGTTTTACCTCTCCTAGGTTTTTTGTTTTTCTATATGAGGTTGAGTATTGTTGTTTTGGTGTCTATAAATAATTTTGTTGGAATTTGATGCAAATTGCATTGACTCTGTAGATTGATTTTGGTAAGATAGTAAGATGGGATGCCAAGCCAGCCACACAATGTTTGACCCACAATTTGTCCCAAATAGAAGATGTACAAATATAAAGATAGACCAGAAATTGAGGGATTGGCTAACCAATGACTGGCCCAACTTAAGGCCCATCCTATGAGAAAGAGCCAACTAATAACACTATTTATGATGTTCTGCTAGACTTGAAGACAGCATCCTAGCATAACTATCATCCAAGAGGCTTCACTCATCAACTGATGGAAACAGATAGACGAGATCCACAGCCAAATATTAAGAGACTCTCAGGGAGTCTTGCAGAAAAGTAGGAAGAAGGCTTGAAGAAGCCAAAGAAGACAAGAACACCACAAGAAAAAAAAAAAAACAAAGAGAATCAATAAACCTAAGCACATACAGGATCACGGAGACTGAACCACAAACCAGAGAGCATGTATGGAATATTTCTAGGTCCCTACATATATGTAACATATGTGAAGCTTGGTCTTCATGTGGGTCTCCTAGCAGCAAGAGCAGAAGCTGTCTCAGACTCTGTTGCCTGCCTTTGGATCCCTTTCCCTTAGTTGGGCTGCCTTGTTATGCCAACAGAAGATACACCTAGGTCCACACCAACTTGTTATGCTAAAGTCGGTTTGATATCCATATAAAGCTTCCCATTCTCTGAAGAGAAAGGGAGGTGGTAAAGTGAAGGTGAAGTAAGAGGGTGGAATTGAGAGGAGAGGAGGGAGGGGGAAGCTGTGATTGGGATGTAAAGTACATAAATAAATAGATCAATCAATCAAACAAACAACAAAAAGAAAGAAAAAGAAAACAAGATGAATGCGACCAATACTGAAGAGACTTCTGTGGTAGAGCCACTTGACACTTTCTAAACACGCTTAGTTTATTTTCCTTAATTTGCAAATGGTGTTGGGTAAGATCAGTGAATTGCTAGTCAGATTTCCCTGCAGAATTCTTTTTTGTAAATTTATATGCATGTGTGTGTGTGTGTGTATACATGCACACACATACATATAAATTTGTATGTGAAATGTTAAAGATTCTGAAGGCATTGACATTTTCATAATTATAACCTTCTTACAAGTTATTTTATGTTAATTATAGGCACAGAGATTCAGCTAGTAATAAACCGTAAGAACAAAAAAATAAATTTAAAATCACCACTCGGTCAATAAGACTAATAGGCCTTACTGTAAATATTAAGAAGCAGTAATTTGGCACTATTTACTTAGTTTTTTATATTTAAAATACAGCAATTATTATTAATCCAAAATGTAATCTGCGTCTTGAACTTGTCACAAGTTCAAATTTGAATCTTTGATTCAGAATAAAGACTATTTATAGAATTGTTCTACTCTTCTACCTGGAATATTGTCTCAAATGGGATTACTTCTATTAATTTCTTGAGAAACCACTTCTTATAGAAATGTCAGTATTGTACCACCCTATTAACTTTCATTTTCATCTACTACACTTTGGATGTTATGAAAGCCAATATTTAGAGGAATCTTATTTGTTTCAGTCCAAACTAATAATCAACTTATACATATTTCTTTCAAAGTACCTATATTAAATAGTCAATCTGTAATTCATAAAATAAATCTGAAATAATAAAAGTGATGGTTCTGGGTGTTGTAATTTGGTGTGACTGCGAAGGCCCATTTTCAAAATTCCACACAAAGAGAAGTTACCAGCTCATCACGGAGGGAAAGTCTAATAACTACAAAAAGGTTTGTGCCCCTCAATCAGTCACTCCATGAAAACAAAGGACAGCAATTAAAGCCCTCCATAGTTAGTCCACATGGCAGGGAAGTGTTGACACCTAAGGAAGGTCCATCTGGCCTCTCTGCAAATGGGAGGTTTATACACACGGACTACAGCATAAGCAGAGGTAGCTGAACTGACCTCTCCAACTCAACAAAAATTAGCATGGGGTAGCTTTTATGACCACTAGAGCAAGGGAGTCCTTCATGATCTTCATCCAAATGGACATATGATTACATAAAATGGGTAGTTTCTTTCTCAAGCATTTATTTGCGTGTAAAAATGTAGGATTTGTTTAACTATCGGCAACTAAAGATCTGAGACCCATATGTTACCCCATAAACATACCAGTTAGCAATTTGTTATCAGCAAGACGCAAATATTACGGTAAACATTCAGAACATTTATTCAGTGAACCTTATGCTGTAAATGGAAACAACAGTATGTCAGGAAATGTTGTAATTGATCGTGATTTCAGCAATGATCCACTCTGCGGGTATCGGCAATTATGGATTCTGTTAGTAACGATTGGCAAAATCATAGTCAAGAGTTTTAAACAGGAAATTATTTATGGGTCACTGCAGAGAGAAAGCAAAATATCATGGCTGCCAGTGAAAGTCTAAGAGATGATTTACCTTTTAGTAGTTGACTAACATAAATACATCAGAAAAGAATATACACACGGTGATATGAACAGATTCCATTAGGTTAAAAATGAGATTTTATTCATAGCTAAATACACTGAAGTTTAGAGCAAGAACAGAAACTTGTAGAAATAAATGTTACACTAAAGTTCTAACAAATCTGTTTTTATGGAAAAGTAAATATTTTAAGCAATATTAATGCAGATGGAGATTACCTATAATATCCTAAGATAGAAGCCACGATTGGGTGGTCCCAAAGAGATTAGTCAGTCATTAAGAACAGCTACTATTCTTAGCAGAGGCCCAAGTCCAGTCCCCACCACTCACATCAGGTTGCTCACAAGGGCCTGAAACTCCAACTCAGGAAGAATCAATGCTCTCTCTGCTTCTGCAAAGTTAGCAAATGTTATTTTATTTTTTTTGAAAAAAAAATTTAACCTTAAAATTTCTAAACCCAAACCACAAATTTAGAATGAAAATCAGAAATGAGGTAATGCAAGACAAATTAAAACACGTGGACTGCAGAAGTAGTCAGCAACTAAGAACTCTGGCTTCTCATCTAGAGGACCCCGGTTCAATTCCCACTTTGCAACTCAAAACCACTTGTGACCCCCACCCCAGTGGATCAGTCACTCTCTCCTGGCCTCTAGGGACATCAAGAATGCAAGTAGTACACAGCCTTACTAGCAGACAAAATATCCATACACATAAAATACATTTAATTATGTTTTTTAAATACAAAAGAAATTTAGACATAGAAATGTGTTATAATTTGGGAAATTAAGTTTCCAGCCACTAATTGCTTCTCCTGTTTACAAACAGTTGAGAAGTATTGCCAATGCTTTCAACACAATTTTGACATGTAAAAATGAAAACACACTAAACTTTAGAGGAGATCACCACAAAGTGAATATTATTTTTGTAAATATTATTACAGGCATTAATGCAATCAATTTTAAGATAGAACTGCTTTTCCTATGTTGTGTTCTCAATAATGAAATGTTGACCAATGTTTTCATTTTTATTTGAAAACTTAGAAAATTTTTCTTACTTTTATTTTTTTATTAATCATTTTATTCATTTACATTTCAAATGATATCCTCCTTCCTGGTTACCTCCCACAACCCCTCATCCCATCCTCCCTCTTCCCCCATCCCTTGGCCAGTGTGAGGATGGATTTAATGTCTAAATTAGTCTTTTTTTAGTCATAAGTCTTACAATATCTAGTTTTGTTTGGCTTTTGGTTGCTGTTGTTTAACTAACTTGAAACTTACTGTGTAGACCATCCTGGTTTCAAACTTATAGATATCTTCTTGCCTCTACCTCATGAGTTCTGGGTTTAGAAGGACATAAATATCCTTTTAATTGCCTAGATGTAAAATTTATGGCCTTGTATTGTTTTTGAGTACTTTTCCCCTTTTAAACCTACCCGGGTAAAAAAACTCAAAAAAAAAAAAAAAAAAAAAAAGAGAGAGAGAGAGAGAAAGAAAAGAAAAGAAAGAAAAAGAAAAAAAAGAAAAGGCTGTCATTTTTTTTTGGGTTTAGTGGGTCATTTATGCGATTTTGCTCAATATTTCATCTCTGTCTTCTTCAGTCTTCATTTATTGGTGAAACTATAAACTTCCCATTTTCATATGCAGGGAAGTAGATTACCTTACTCAAACTCTCCAAGAAATAGCCTATACCTTATAAGCCATAACCATCTCTGTATCAAGGGTATAGTGACCATACATTTTTTTAAAAGGAATTGTTGATTTACATTTGTGATTGGTGTGTGTGTGTGTGTGTGTGTGTGTGTGTGTGTGTGTGTGTGTACACTCATGTGTGTACACATGCACATGGAGGCCAAGAACGAACCAGGCTGGCATCCTTTGAATATTGTCTACCTGTTTCTGCTATAGCATCTGTCTCTATCCTGGAACTCATCAACTAGGCTAGGCTGGCTGGCCAGCAAGCCCCAGTGATACATCTATTTTAACCTTTAGAGTGTAGAGATCGAAGTGCACACCATCAAACTTGTATGATGTTTAACGTGGGTTCTGAGGATTGACCTAAATTTTCCACGCCTGATAAGCACGTACTTTACCAACTGAGCAATCTCCTTAGCCTCTTGTTTAGCTTCCTGTCCCATTGTGGATGGAGCAGTACCTGCATATGTGTGTGCATACATGTGGAAGTTGAAAGTTAATATCACAAATTTCCCTTGATCACTCTTGTACCCTTATTGCTTTGTTTATTTGCTTTTCAGACAGTGTCTCACGGTTAAAATTTGATGGCCTGTAATTTGCTGTGTTGACCAGACTGCCTTGAAACACAGACATCTACTTATGTAAGGAATTGGCAACCTGCCCAACCACCTTATTCTTTTGAGGTGAGGGCCTCTCATACTGTACCTCTCATCCTGTACCACTACTCTTGATAGCTGGATTGCTCTTGTGTTTTCTTTCAGGGAATCTTCAGATATGCAATTGCATACAGTATACTACCATGGTCATGCACCATTTATATGGATTCTAGACATTCTGTGCTCTTGTTTTTATAGCAAGAAATTTACTTTCTAGTTCTTGATTCATTTTTTGTTTTATTTATTTTTTTGCTTCAATAAAAATTTGAAACTTTTTCAAAAGAATTGATTTTCCTAGGTTGTAAATTTTTAATTTTAATTAAAATATAATTATAATTTCAACAAAAATGTAACATAAAATATAATTAAGTCCTCCTATCTGCTTTATTTTTCTTTCCTTTTTATTATTGAATATTTTTTAATTACATTTCAAATGTTATCCCCTTTCCCAGTTTCCCATCCATAAACCCTCCATCCCATCCTCTCACCCTCTTCTTCTATGAAGGTGTTCCCCCACCCAACCACCCACCCCTTCCCACCTCCCTGTCCAACATTCCCCAATGCTGGGGGGTTGAGTTTTGGAAGGACCAAGAGCTTCTCCTCCCATTGGTGCCTAACAGGCCATCCTCTGCTACATATGCAGCTGGAACCATGGGTCTGTCCATGTGTACATTTTGGAAGGTGGTTTAGTCCCTAGGAGCTCTGGATGGTTGGTACTGTTGTTCTTACAGGGTTGTAAACCCATATAAGCTCTTTCAATCCTTTCTCTAACTCCTCCAATGGGGACTCCATTCTCAGGTCAATGGTTGGCTGAGAGCATTCGCCTCTGTATTTGTCATGCTCTGGCAGAGCCTCTCAGGAGACAGCTATATCAGGCTCCTGTCAGCATGCACTTCTTGGCATCAGCAATATTGTCTGGGTTTGGTGGCTGTACGTATATGTGCTGGATCCCCAGGTAGGGCAGGATCTGAATGGCCATTCCTTCAGTCTCTGCCCAAAACTTTGTCTCCATATCTCCTCCTATGAATATTTTTGTTCCCCCTTTTAATAAGGACTGAAGCATCTACACTTTGGTCATTCTTATTCTTGTGTTCTGTGAATTGTATCTTGGGTAATCTACACTTTTGAACTAATATCCACTGATCAGTGAATGTATGCCATGTGTGCTTTTTTCTGTAATTGGATTACCACACTCAAGAAGATATTTTATAGTTCCATCCATTTTCCTATGAATTTCATGAAGTCATTGTTTTTAATAGCTGAGTAGTACTCCATCGTATAGATGTACCACATTTTCTGTATCCATTCTTCTGTGGAAGGGCATTTGGGTTCCTTCCAGCTTCTAGCTATTATAAACAAAGCTGCTACAAACATAGTAGAGCATGTGTCTTATATATGTTGGAGCATCTTTTGGGAATATGCTCATGAGGGCTATAGCTGTGTTCTCAGGTAGCACTATGTCCAATTTTCTGAGGAACCTCCAGAACATGATTTCCAGAGTAGTTGTACCATCTTTCAATCCCACCAACAATGGAGACATGTTCCTCTTTCTCCACATCCTCACCAGCATCTGTTGTCACCTGAGTTTTTGAACTTAGTCATTCTGACTGGTATGAGGTAGAATCTAAGGGTTGTTTTGATTTGCATTTCCAGATGACTAAGGATGTTGAACATTTCTTTAGGTGCTTCTCAGCCATCCAATATTCCTCAGTTGAGAATTCTTTGTTTAGCTCTGTACTCCATTTTTTAAATAGGGCTATATGATTCTCTGGAGTCTAAGTTCTTGAGTTCTTTGTGTGTATTGGATATTAGCCCTCTATTAGATGTCGGATTGGTAAAGATCTTTTCTCAATATGTTGGTTGCTGTTTTGTCCTAATGACAGTGTCCTTTGCCTAACAGAAACTTTGCAATTTTATGAGGTCTCATTTGTAGATTCTTGACCTTAGAACATATGCCACTGGTGTTCTGTTCAGAGAAATTTCCCAAGTGCCCATGTGTTCAAGTCTCTTCCCCACATTTTCTTTTATTAGTTTGACTGTATCTGGCTTTATGTGGAGGTCTTTGATCCCCCTGGACTTGAGCTTTGTACAGGGCAATAAGAATGGATTGATTTACATTCTTCTACATGCTGACGTCCAGTTGAACCAGCACCATTTGTTGAAAATGTTATCTTTTTTCCACTGGATGGTTTTAGATCTTTTGTCAAAGATCAAGTGACCATAGGTGTGTGGGTTTATTTCTGGGTCTTCAACTCTATTCCATTTATCTACCAGCCTATCTCTGTATAAATACCATATAGTTTTTATCATTATTGCTCTGTAATACAGCTTGAGATCAGGGACTGTGATTTCCCCCAGAAGTTATTTTATTGTGAAAGATAGTTTTCACTATCTTAGGTTTTTTTTGTTATTCCAAATGAATTTTCAAATTGTGCTTTCTAACTCTATGAAGACTTGAGTGGGAATTTTGATAAAGATTTCACTAAATCTGTAGATTGCTTTTGGCACAATGGCCATTTTTACAATATTGATCCTGCCAATCCATGGGCATGGGAAATCTTTCCATCTTCTGAGATCTTCTTCAATTTCTTTCTTCAGAGACTTGAAGTTCTTGTCATATAAATCTTTCACACTGAGGTATTTTATACTATTTGGAAGTATTGTAAAGGGTGTCATTTCCCTATTTTTTTTCTTAGCCTGTCTATCCCTTGAGTAGGGGAAGGCTATTGATTTGTTTGAGTTAATTTTATATCCATCCACTTTGCTGAAGTTGTTTATCAGGCTTAGTATTTCTCTGGTGAAACTTTTGGGGTCACTTTAATATACTATCATATCATCTGTAAATAGTGATATTTTGACTTCTTCCTTTCCAATTTGTATCCCTCTGACCTCCTTTTGTTATCTGATTGCTTTGGCTAGTACTTTGAGTACTATGTTGAGTAAGTTGGGAGAGAGTGGACAGTGTTGTCTAGTCCCTGATTTTAGTGGGATTGCTTCGAGTTTCTCTCTATTTAGTTTGATGTTGGTTTGCTGTTTATTGCTTTTATTATATTTAGGTATGGGCCTTGAATTCCCAAACTCTCCAATACTTTTAACATGAAGGGGTGTTCAAGTTTGTCAAATGCTTTCTCAGCATGTAATGAGATAATCATATGGTTTTTATCTTTGAGTTTGTTTATGTAGTGGATTACATTGATGGATTTCCATATATTATACCATTCCTGCATCCCTGGGATAAAGCCTACTTGATCATGATGGATGATCATTCTGATGTGTTCTTAGATTTGTTTTGCAAGAATTTTATTGAGTATTTTTGTGTTGATATTCATAAAGGTATTTGGCCTGAAGTTCTCTTTCTTTGTTGAGTCTTTGTGTGTTTTAGGTATAATCATATTTGTGACTTCGTAGAAGGAAGTGGGTATTATTTCTTCTGTTTCTATCTTGTGGAAAAGTTTGGACAGAATTGATATTAGGTTTTCTATGAAGATCTGATAGATTCTCCACTAAAGCCATCTAGTCCTGGGCTTTTTTTGGTTGGTAGATTTTAATAACTGCTTCTTTTTCTTTAGGAGTTATGGGACTGTTTAGATGACTTATCTGACCCTGATTTAACTTTGGTATCTGATATCTGTCTAGAAAATTGTCCATTTCATCCATATTTCCCAGTCGTGTTGAATATAGCCTTTTATAGTAGGATCTAATGATGTTTGAATTTCCTCAGATTCTATTGTTATGTCTCCCCTTTCATTTCTGATTTTGTTAATTTGGATACTCTCTCTGTGCCTTTCATCATCTGGCTAAGGGTTTATCTATCTTACTGATTTTCTCAAAGAACCAGCTCCTGATTTTGTTGATTCTTTGTATAGTTCTTTTTGCTTATACTTGGTTAATTTCAATCCTGAGTTTGATTATTTCCTGCCGTCTACTCCTCTTGGGTACATTTGCTTCGTTTTGTTCTAGAGCTTTTAGGTGTGCTCTCAAGCTGCTAATGTACGCTCTCTCCACTTTCTTTTTGTAGGCACTCAGAGGTATGAATTTTCCTCTTAGAACTGCTTTCATAGTGTTCCATAAGTTTGGTATGTTGTGCCTTCTTTTCATTAAATTTTAAAAAGTCTTTAATTTGTTTCCTTATTTCTTCCTTGACCAAATTATCATTTAGTAGAGCATTGTTTAGCCTCTATGTGTATGTGGGCTTTTTTTCATTTTGTTGTTATTGAAGACGAGCCTTAGTCTGTGGTGATATGAAAAGATGCATGGTATTATTTCAATCTTTTTGTATCTGTTGAGGCCTGTTTTGTGACTGATTATATGGTCAATTTTGGAGAAGGTACCATGAGGTGCTGAGAAGAAGGTATAGTTTTACATTTTAGGATGAAATGTTCTGTAGATACCCATTTGGTTCATAACTTCTGTTAGTTTCTCTATGTCTTTGTTTAGTTTCTGTTTCTGTGATCTGTCAATTGATGAGAGTGGGGTGTTGATGTCTCCCACTATTATTGTGTGGGGTGCAATGTGTGCTTTGAGCTTTAGTAAGGTTTCTTTTATGAATGTAGGTGGCCTTGCATTTGGAACATGAATATTCAGGATTGAGAGTTATATTAGAATGGCTACTCCAGCTTGATTCTTTGGACCATTTGCTTAGGAAATTGTTTTCTAGTCTTTTATTCTGTGGTAGTGTTTGTCTTTATCACTGAGGTGTGTTTCCTGTATGCAGTAAAATGCTGGGTCCTCTTTCTGTAGCTTTCTGTATCTAGACTGTTAGTCTATGTTTTTTTTTTTAATTGGGGAATTGAGTGCATTGATGTTAAGAGATATTAAGGAATAGTGATTTTTGTTTCCTGTTATTTTTGTTGTTACTTTCTTGCTTTTTTATGGTGTAGTTTCCCTCCTTGTTTTGGAGTTTTCCATCTATTATCCTTTGTAGTGCTGGATTTGAGAAAAGAAATTGTGTAAATTTGCATTTGTCATGGAATATCTTGGTTTCTCCATCTACGTTAAATGAGAGTTTTGCTGGATATAGTAGCCTAGGCTGGTATTTCTTTTCTCTTAGAGTCTCTAAGAAATTTCCCAGGATCTCCTGGCTTTTATAGTCTCTGATGAGAAGTCTGGTATAATTCTGATAGGTCTGCCTTTATATTTTACTTGACCTTTTTCTCCTACTGCTTTTAATATTCTTCCTTTGTTTTGTGTTTTTGGTCTTTTGACTATTTTCTGGTGGAGGAATTTCTTTACTTGTCCAATCTATTTGGAGTTCTGTAGGGTTCTTGTATGTTTATGGGCATCTCTTTCTTTAGGTTAGGGAAGTTTTCTTCTATAATTTTGTTGAAGATATTTACTGGCCCTTTAAGTTGGGAATCTTCACTCTCTTCTATAGTTATTGTCCTTATGTTTGATCTTCTTTTTGTGTCCTAGATTTCCTGGATGTTTTGGGTTAGCAGCTTTTTGCATTTTACATTGTCTTTGACTGTTGTGTCATGTTTTCTATGCTATCTTCTGCCCCTGAGAGTCTGTCTTCTATCCCCTGTATTCTGTTGGTGATGCTTGCATCTATAACTCCTGATTTTTTTTTTTGGCTAGGTTTTCTATCTCCCAGGTTATTTCTTTTATGATTTCTTCATTGTTTTTATTTCCATTTTAAAATACTTAATGGTTTTGTTCAATTCCTTCACTTGTTTGGTTGTGTTTTCCTGTAATTCTTTAAGGGATTTTTATGTTTCCTCTTTAAGGGCTTCTACTTGTTTACCTGTCTTTCCCTGTATTTCTTTAAAGGAGTTATGTCCTTCTTAAAGTCCTCTATCGTCATCATGTGATTTAAAATCCAATCTTGCTTTTTGGGTGTGTTAGGATATCCAATATTTGCTTTGGTGGGAGAACTGGGCTCTGATGATGCCAAGTAGTCTTGGTTCCTGTTGTTTATATTCTGGTGCTTTCCTCTCACCATCTGGCTGTCTCTAGTGTTTAGCTGTTCTTGCTGTCTCTGGCAGTGGCTTAACCCTCCTGTAAGTCTGTGTGTGAGCACTCCTGGCGACTGTCTTTCTCCCAGAGAGATCTAGGTATAGTGAGCTGTGTCACAGGGTCAGCTCAGGGAACAGACAGAAACCAGAAGGATCCTGTCCCAGACTTCTCCTTGATTCCTGTGTCCTGAGGGCCCCAGGCGGGTACCTTGAAGCTGAAGTGGTGGTCTTATCTCTGCTCACAGGTCTGTCAGAGCTCCTGGGGACTGGCTTTTAGCTCTGTGCACAGGCAGGGACCAGAAGGATCTTGTCCCTGACCACTCCTAGGTTCCAGTGTCCAGAGGGCTCTAGGTGTGTTCCTCTTGGACGACAATTGTGAGCAGAAGTGGTGGTTACCCCTGTGTGCTCAGGATTGTCCACACTTCTGAGAGTCCAGCTATCTCCTTTGCGGGATTTGGGTACAGTGAGCTGTGGTACTGGGTCAGCTCAGGACAGAGTCAGAAACCAGAAGGCTCCTATAACTAGAGGGGTAATATAAATACCAAATACTGAGTGCATTTTGTGTTGCTTTTGTGTATAGCATTTCAGGACTGACAGTATTTAAGAACCCATTTGGAGCCTCATCTTTATATCTGGGGATAGCTTATTCTTCTCCCCTCAGGAGTTATTAGTCTTCTGTATCTCTCTGTTTAGTAGAGACCTATGATTATTCCACCATTCCATTGGTATTATCATTGTTAATCTCATCATTTAAAACTATATGTATCCATTTTGGATGTAAGCATTTCTGTGCAGATTCCACAAGCTGCCCTGGAACTGAAGTTATGAACAGTCAGGAGATGAGCCCCATGTAGGTGCTAGGAATTGAGCTCCTGTCCTCTGAAAGAAACAGTGCTCTTAACTACTGAGCCATCTCACCAGTGAGGTCACTACATTGAAAATATAATAATTCAGATGTAAAATTTGAACTCATAAACAAAACACAGGACTACTTTTAAAAGGTACAAAAAAGTAAAAATACAACTGACTTCATAGCAAATTTCCAAACAGTCAGGAAACAGAAATCTTCATTCATTCCTATTTTAATAATCTAGAACTTAGTCCCTAACATCAGACTGGAAACCTCCTTCACTAAGCATTTATTGAGCTGTAGACAGCTATGTCAATGTAACAAGGATTGGAAGAAGCTTCAGAAAAACACTAAAGAACAGAACACATCAGTCTGTCTTTCCCTGTTATCCTTTCTAAACTAAATAAATTGCACTTCCAAAACCATCTAATATTTAAAATATTTCTATATAGTTTACACACATAAGGAAATCTACGTATGGTTGTATTTTTGAAATGAATTAATAAAACTTTAAACCTGATCACAGCCATTTTATTTTCTCTTCAGCATCACTTGAGTAAAGGTTAGAGAGATACAAGGTCTGAACTATATCTGTTCTCTTAGGAGGAAAAACCCTTGCCCTCTTTACTATAGTTTCAGATGAAACAGCTTGCTTTAGCATTTTCTGTGTACATGACTGAGTATAAATTTAATAAGATCATTCTATATGAAGCCATGTAGAGTAAATGATTATTAATACAAAAATCTAAAAAATTATTGACTGTTAATTTTTGTATGTTGTCAGTAGATGACTTATAGTCTTTCTAGAAAGAGACTTATTGCCGGTATACATCTACCAAGAATATTCTCAGATTCTCAGCTGAATCGAGTGACACCCCCAACTGTTAATGAATTTCACCAAAAAGAATATTTTTACCATCCTACTTGAAGGATTAGACAAATATATGTACATGTATATGTACATGTATATACTTTTGTGTTTGTGTGTTGAGTGTATATGCATGTTTGCATGCATATATATGAAGATGTAGATGCCTGTGGTTATCATTTAAAGTATTCTGTGGTCTCGCTCCATCTCAATCATGGCTCTCTATTATGACTAGCATGACTACTGACTATTCCACTTCTTCTGATAATTCTGTCTCCACATTACAATGCTAGAATTACAGGTAGGGCACTACACCTGCCAAGCATTTATTTATGTTCCGAGGACCTAATTCTCACATATATGTAGCAAGCAATTCAGCCACTGAACCATGTCCTCAGCTTTCAATAAATATTTTCTTCATCACTGTCAATTGATGGTTGACTCAGTATTCTAGAAACCAAGAATATGATAGAACTTTAAATGTTTTCTAAATTGTTATAATTTTACTAATACTATACTGTTCTCTAAGACTGCTGTATTATACTGACCATCAGTATTGTCTATATACTGTCCTAGAAAACAAATTTGCCTGACATCTTAGTTCATTCCTTCTGTCTATGTCAAAATACATGTGCCTAGACATAAAAGAAAAAGAGTTTTATTTAGCTGGCAGTATTGGAAGCTGGAAGTCTAAGGACAGGCAGTTCATTGTTTTCATTCTTGGTGGGGTGTTTTTGTTCTATGTACAGCATGGCCAAGAAGCAGAAAGAGAAATGACAGCATGTCTTGTGAGAACTAACTCAGTACATGACCAGCATAAACCATTCCAAGGCCTCTGTAGACCCAATTACCTAACATTATTCCTATCTCTTAAGAGTTCCCCCACATTAATGCTGCCACGCGGAGGCCCAAGCCTCTGATGTATGAATTTTAGGAGGAAAAGTTATATACAAACAAATTCCCACATGCCACAAATTCAGCTTGGGAGTTCCCACATATAAAGTTTCTGAGTCAACTATTTTTATTATGTTCACCCTTAGTGCCCTAAATGTTGTAAGATTTTACAAAGGCATAATAGCACAAGTCTACTTTTACATCATCTATAGCAACTTCACCAAGCTACAAGTTCCTCTCTCTTCTAATTCCCCTCTTTCCCCTCTAAGTGTAACAGCGTTTGATCTTTTAATTGGAACCACACTGTCTTCGGGTCGTAAGAGTCATAGAATTTGAACAGTGTTCTAAATAGTTTTGAGATATGTTCAGTTTTTCCTTTTGAAGGCTCATGTCTCATCTAAAGAGTCAGACTGGAAATCAGCAGACCGATGGAAGAAGAAATCATTCAAATTCTTTTTTTTATTTTTTATTTTTGAACACCGCCCCCTCTGCATTCACATTCTTTAATTCCAACTATAAGTGGTAAGGGGGCCTTCAACTGTGCACTTTGTGCTCTGGTTTTGAGACAGGTGCACAAAGAGTCTTAGTATCCTGGGATTCTACTGGGGCGTGGCTACGTGAATCACCTTCATCTACTACTTCTCAGAAGACTAGTTTTGCCATCTTCATGAAGTGTGCGCATGCACCTCCATGAACAATACCCCTACCACCCTTGGGTCCTGTCTGTGTCAGTCCTGTCTGGAGTAGGAAATAAGTCTCTTCACTTATAACAACCATTAAACTTGGGCACTTTCTATTAGACTATATTCCCAATGTATATGGGTTTGAAGATCTCAAGGTTGATCCAGACTGAACTGATTTGTGGTACGTGTACCTTAGGTCAAAAAATGTTATCCTCAAGAAAACTTTTTAGAGAACCCTCTATTTACCATCTTATGCCTATACACGGTTAACCATGCATGTGATTAGAGGTCATGCATTGTGAAATGGGACATCAAGACAGTCTGCACACACACACACACACACACACACACACACACACGCATCGGGGAGGAGAGGGAGGGGAGGGGAGGGAGGGAGAGGAAGAGGGAGAGGGAGAGGGGAGAGAGAGAGAGAGAGGGGAGAGAGAGAGAGAGAGAGAGAGAGAGAGAGAGAGAGATAGATTGAGGATGAAACTTAGAAGTGGCAAGCCTGACTTATTTCTAGCCTGACTTATTTCCAAGTAAGACGGAAGCATATTGATTTATTTAACAAACTTTATGCACAATCACTGGGCAAATATTCCTAACCCTGTATGCTATCTAACTGCTTTCCAGCCACATGCCATGCACTACTTGCATTTAGTCTCTCCTTGGCTCGTTCAGTGGTAGCTGTCTGAGAACTCCCTTGGCAGCTCTTCCTCCTGCTCAATCTTCTTCCCCTTTCCCTTCTTCTCCCCATTCCCCTTCCTCCCCTTCCTCCTCTTCCTCTTCCTCCTCCTCCTTCTACTTCTGCCTCATGGCCCTTCTTCTCCCTGACCTTTACCTGCCTCTTGGTGAACTCCTTCTCCCTCATTTTCCTTCCCGACCTCAGGTAGGATCTCAAGCGAGCCTTCTTATCTCCTCTGCCCAATCTTTGGCTACTCAGCCTATTTATTAACCATTCAGTGATAACTGGGAAGCAATCATTATAGTGCAATGATACAGGAGATTCTTCAGTATTCATGACCATGCCTGTGTCCAGACTATAACAAGATCTTTGGGTGTAGAAATCAGCATCTGAATACATAGAGCACATGACCCTCATTCAACACACACACACACACACACACACACACACACACACACACAAACATGCATGCACTATCATATGACCTAGTCTTTCAGTTAAAATAAAAAATATCCATGCTAAACTCTACAGTAATCAAATGGTTTCTCTTGAAACTCATAAAAGGAAACCCCAAACAAGAAGTGAAGCCCTTAAGGATTCTCACTTTCGTTGCCTGCAGTGTTTTTGTTTCTATTCTTGCCCACTTTCTTCCTTTGCATGGCTTATCTTGTTGACTATCAGGTATCTCCTCCATTTCCTCCATATTGTCAAATAATTCTTGTGTTTGGACTAGGATTTCAATTAGTCTTCATTCTTCACTATTCCCTGCCTCCTCATCTGAGATATTACAGCTAAATGCTCCATACTCTTGACAGAAGCTTCTCTGTCTTTCCTTCTGGATACAAAACTATTGCTCACTTCCCTATAGATCAGAGCTGAGGTACGCTCTCCAAAGCACTTTTTAGTTTTTCCTGTAATCATCCAAGGTTGTTGTTGCCTCTTCTCTGTGTTGTCCATAATTCTCTTGGTAGAATTATATTTCTTTTAAAAATATGTGTGTTTGTATACGTGTGTGTATGTGTGTGTGCGTCCGTGCATGTAAAAGAGGTGAAAGAGACAGAGAGAGAGAGAGGAGAGAGAGAGAGAGAGAGAGAGAGAGAGAGAGAGAGAGAGAGAGAGAGAGAGAGAAGAGAGGCGGTCATGCTACAGTGCACTTTGTCTTCCATATTACTTGAGACGTGATTTTTGTTTACTGATGTATGCGTCAGGATTCCTGTCAGTGAGTTCAGGGACTCTCTCACCATCTTCCACCTCATTGGAGGAGCCTTAGGACTACACATGTGCATACTTCCATGTCTGGCTTTGATGGATTCTGGGTATCTGAATTCAATGTTCATACTCACTGATCTGATCCATTTCTCCATTCCTCTATGGGTGTATGTCTTTATACACTATATTGCAAATGTATAACAATGTATGTATTCCCAACTCAGGCATAAAACTTTCAACTGTAGAGATATGTTCCTCCTCAAAATCTGCATGACTATGCCTAGTCCTTCAGCCATAAAGTCAGCTGAATAGAAATCATTTAAAAAATGAAAAATGAGTATGTGCTTATGGTCATGTGGAATTTGGTAAAATACCAAAAATACCTGAATAAATAATAACCTTTTCTGAGTAACCTCTGCGATCTGACCTTTATGATGTTTACCCCATTCTTTTAAGCACACCCTTTTATTTCATGCTAAAAACCTTGAAGATGCAGGGGATGCTTAATATTGGAAGAAAGAAGAGCTAGAAGATGCCAATGTAGAAGGTTATGGCTCCCAGAGACAGCTGACCTAAAACAAACAAACAAACAAACAAACAAAAAAAAAACAGTAGTGGAGGAAACATTCATTGTTCAGTTCTATAGTATAGAACAGTGTGTGTGTTTGTGTGTGTGTGTGTGTGTGTTTGTGTGTGTATGTGTGTGTGTGTCTTTGTGTGCATTTCTTTTAACCATGTGAAGTGAGGGCACCCAGTTCCTCCATGAGTAATGTCTTTCTCTTTTATCTAAGCAACAAGGTTCAAGAATATATATTTCATTTTGATTGTTAACTACTAGGCAGTAAAATTTTAAGCCTCAAAGGAACCCAATGTCCTGTTCGTCTGACCCTTTTCATAGGGCTTTCTGGACAAGTGTTCAGGCAACAAAAGATACCTGAGAGATAAACACAGATGGACCAATGGGCCAGTGGATAGTGGGATCAGAGAGTGCAAGTTTTGAGCAGAGATTGCGTGAGAGTAAAGAAAAATGCAGCAGAGCCATGTACCTACACCTAAGAAATATATGCTTACATATCGAGAATGAAAAAGAGACCCTCAGTCTATAAATACTTAGTCCAAAGTGTCTACACAAATCAATACAAAATGTAGAGCCTCTAATAACTAATGTCCTCACAGTTAGTTCCATGCCCCCTCCTTTCCAGAGTCCCCAACCCTGCCATCAATGGCACGAATGTCATGTATTCTGTCTATTAAATTTAGAAAAGAATTGTTCTGTCTACCTGCATGAAAAATTCATTGCTCCCTGTACTGTAAGCGGCTTTGTGTTTAATACAGGTATATCTTACTTGTCAAATTACTTTTGGGGGTTAAGGTTTTTCTTTTTTAATTCCACGCTTTTATTTATTATCTTATTACATTTTTTAACTGTTGATGTTTATTTTTTTTATTTGACACTCAATGAATTTTGTCTTGGTCTGCCTTTTTAGCACTCACTGGTGTTTTACAGCATATTGATTCCCAATATTTTAAACTGACCCACTGTGGCTGTAAGGATCACGCTGGAAAGTAAGTTGTTCACATCTCACGATGAATAGCAGATAAATGAAATAATAAAGGTTGTCAGGTGCTGAGGAACAAAGTAAGCCAAGTTCTTGTTTGCTCTCAAGGATATATTGCCATGCAGCTTAGGACAAGCTAACTTCATAAGGCACCAACAGTGAAGGGGTTTGGGACAGCAGACTCATATTTTAGACATTTGAGATATTGAAGAAAATTTACAAGAAAACACTATTCAAAATAGAGAGTTTAATATTTGTCCATCATAAAGTACTTTATTGAAAATAAAACCCTGGGGCTAGAGAGATGGCTCAACTGTTAGGAGCCCTTGCTGCTCTAGCAAAGGACCTGAGTTTGGTTCCCCTCACCCACATGGTAACACATAACCATCTACAAATCCTGTTGCAGTGAATCAAAACCCTTATTTTGGTGTCTCTGGACACTGCAAGCATGTGGTACACAAATATACACAGAGGCAAAAGATTCTACCATATAAAATAAAAATGAATACAATTTTAATATATTATAAATATATAATATATACACCATGTGATATATATACTATATAGTATATATCTATAACCATCAATAGATATATAGATCTACTAGATATATAGATATAAATTCTATTGATAGTTAAAGAAATAGAGGTGATAGAGAGAGATAGAAGGAGAGAGAGAGACAGAGAGAGACAGAGAGGTAGAGAGAGAGACAGAGAGACAGAGAAAGAGACAGAGACAGAGAGACAGAGATTAACATATCCCCTAACTTTTTTAGGCTTTAGAGGCTGCCTAAGTTTCTATACACCTTCTGTGGTACTTTCTGGCTCTGACCTTCAAGGAATCATTTAGCATTCAGATATTTTGAGTTCTTTCCTTGTCAAATGTAAATAATAGTGCCATAAAATTTTGAATATTGCTCAAGTCAAAAATGCATTAGTAACAAATGTCTTTTATTCTATTAGTATACTTAGTCACATTGGAGTTGTCTGTACAAACCCGTCAAGGAGGAGTACATATGTTTGACCTAATTTGTGTTATTTTCCTTTGAAATAAGCATCATATGTCACCCATAAAGTATTTCATCATCTTCTTTTGATTCAAGGAATGATATAACTATTTTGTAAGGTCAGCATTAATTTTCCAGTTAAAGTTGGCCATCTGGTCCCTCAAGGAACATATTCATACTCTCATGACACTGTTGACGACAAATCCTAATGTGTGGGCTCACAGACCCATTTCTCCAAATAGCACATGGTAATTAAGGGCAAGGGCTACATATTCTTCCTAGTTTTACTTCCATAACTTGGCAGAGGACTTGACAAAGCGTAGACAATTGTTGAACAATTGCTGGCGAGGCCTAAATGAAATGACGTCCAGTGTTGCCTTCTCTTGGGCCTATCGTCCTTCTGAATCCTTTGCTTTTTTTAAGCATCAGTGACAAATATGCCAAGCTCCAGGAATCCAGTCGTTACAGTTTGACTTGAGCTGGGTGTGATAATGCATTCCCATAATCCTAGCATTTGAGAGGCAGACCTAAGGGTCGCATATTTGAAGCCCATCTGACTTGTATAGAGAGACCCTATCTAAACAACAAAAATCAAATGGCATACAGATAGAAATGAAGAAATGTAAGAGGAGAGGAATAGCCAAAAATAGAGGAGAGGAGAGGACAAGAGAAGGGTGGGAGGGAAGGGGAACGATGAGGAGGGGAGGGGGAAGGATGAGAAGAACGGTTAGGAGCCGTTTGAGAAGACAGGGGTTATTGTGTATTAGACTTTGTAGATCACATAGGCCTCCCTGCACACATATAGCAGATGTCCAACTTGGTCTTCACGTGGGTCCCCCAGCAGCTGGAACAGGAGTAATCCTTAAAGCTGTGGCCCGTTTGTGGGTCCCATTCCCATAACCCATTCCTATGTCTGGTCTGGCCTCAGTGGGAGAGGATATGCCCAGCCCTCCAAAGACTTGATGTGACAGTTACCCAGGGGACACTCGATCCTCTCAGAGGGGAAGGGGAGATGGGATGGGGAAAGAGAGTGGGAGGGGGGCAACGATCAGGTTGCAAAGTGAATAAATAGATTAATGGAAAAAAGAAAAGAAAAGAGAAGAAAAGGCTTCTGAGTCCGTTTGTAGACTATACAACCTGCCTCCCAGCATACTTGTGTTCTACCCTGGATTTGTTTTAGTATCCTTTAGCATAGATCTGAAGTGCAAGTTCCTTGCATACATAATAAATAATGGTAGGTTTTCTCATCTGGATGTGGCTCTTAAGTCCCCCTATTCTAACATTCTGCTGATCTTTGTGCCTCCTGTCTCAGCTTCAGGACAGTGGCCAGAGAGAAATTTCTCTTATGTACCTATTGTCCTCATGCCTGCAGGCCGATGAGTGAGGGGCTAGCCTGAGCAAACAGACTTCATATATAGATGAGCACAGGCAGACAATGGCAAGCAAAGATCCCTCTCTGTTATGGTGGGCCAGAGAAGCTATGACTTAAAGACAAGTTCATACAACAGACTGGGGCCCGGCTTAAGAAATTACTCTTTATGGGTGATGTGCATTATTTCTTAGGACATTAGCTTAAACCTCAAACATTCATTGTGTTTTGAAGGTGAGTGGTCATTACTGTTCATATAGGCCAGGCAGGAACATCACTGTGGCACTTCCCAAATTCCTGCTTGGAGCTGATGTCACTTCACAGGCACAATGACCTGAAAGTCCTATAAAGAGTTTGACTCCATATTAGGGATGACCAAGTTTGAAGGAGACCTAGTCTTCAAAGAAAGGCAAGTTACCTTTATTAGGCTTCATTCTAGTGTACAGGAACTATGCTGGGGAAAGAAAGAAAGAAAGAAAGAAAGAAAGAAAGAAAGAAAGAAAGAAAGAAAGAAAGAAAGAAAGAAAGAGAGAGAAAGAAAGAGAGAGAGAGAAAGAAAGAAAGAAAGAGAGAGAGAAAGAAAGAAAGAGAGGAACGAAAGAAGGAAAGAGAGAGAAAGACAGGAAGACAGGAAGAAAGAAAGAAAGAAAGAAAGAAAGAAAGAAAGAAAGAAAGAAAGAAAGAAAGAAAGAAAGGAAGGAAGGGAGGGAGGAAGGAAGGAAGGAAGGAAGGAAGGAAGGAAGGAAGAAAGAAACAAAGGTACCCTTAGAAGTCATGAAAGGAACCTTGGCCCCACACATGAAAGACAGTACAGAATACTTACATGCATATACACGGAGATAAAAAGCTGGTCTAACTCCCATTTGGCTTGGCTCGGTGTTTGGGTTGCCAACTGTTTTCCTTTATACACTGTGGTTTTATGTTTCAGAAAGACTTTTTCCTAGAAGCCAGACAGAAACCAAGAAGAGAGTGAGAAACCCACACTGCTGAGATGGGCTTTATTGTCACCTGCACTGGGAACATGCTGTGACACAGAAACCTAGCAAGACTTAGGCAAACAATGACATCATCTTCTGCCCTTCAAACCAAATCCCTTACAGGAGTGCCTGTGTTATTTTAAATACCTTGTTTATTCTGTGTTAATATACATTTCCGAGCCCTCCAACTCCCAAGGAAATGAGAGAAAGTGGATGTGCCTTCTTGATTGGTATGTGAGAAGATCCCCGGAATGGGTAACGCAGAACGCCTTACAGGCAAAACGTTTTATAAGCATGTTTAAAAGGGGAATCTATCGAGCCATTTCTATATGCGACTGATTGCTGCCTTGTGTGCTGTGAGGAACAAAACTTCAACTCAAAATGCAAATCATACAGGAATCATCAAAAGCCACAACCCAATCCGTTACCACAGCAATTAAGATTTTCAAAGTAAAATCATTCTCCTTCCCCCTCTTCGTTTTTTAAGGTAATTTAATGGGCCTAACGATTTGGGGGCGCTTCGAGTTAGGATGTTTCAGGTAAATTTTTATGCCAGATTTGTCCAAAAAAATCCTTTTGGGTATTTATTAAGTCCCTCCCTTAATTAAGCCTTCTGGGGTTTCGATGGGTTGATCTCATTGTAAACCCCCGATCAGCACAATTAGATTTAAGAGGACGAGGGAGACAAGTGGTGGACGCAAAAACATCCACAGATACAATGCATTATCCTCACAGGCTTGGATTTTTCTATTTCCATTAAAAAAAAAATCCAGGTTCAAATAAAGAAAAGAAAAAAATTGATTATTTCCAGCTTGTCATACATCTCATTTGGAGTGGGTCAGACCTCTCCATTCACAATTACCAGTAGTTAATCTTATCAGAGAAAAATTCAATTATAGTTACCAAGGTTATTTCATAGACTGGAGCTATTGGTCTTCTTTTAAAAAAGCATTTCAGCGTTAAGAATGTTAGCATTGTGTCCCTTCAGTTTCAAAGTAAAAATAAATAATAAATAATGAAAGCATGCTTCCATACACATGTTATTAATGTAGAGTTGTAATGAGTAATATTTGACAGCTTTGTAAAAAAGGGATTATTAATACATAGATTATGGAAGTTTAGGAGGGAGGCTCATAACTTAATAGACTTCAATTCTCAGCCTACACTGACATTTTAAAAAATCTAGTTTCAAATTTGATAACAGATTACCAGCTAGGCTGGAAGCCAAGCACCTGATTAAGGCAATTTAAATGCTTGCAAAGTGGTGAGATTAAAATCAAATAAGTGCCGATTTTTTTTCCCCCTGCTTCACTTATCTTTTCCTGGATTCGTTCCTTAACTACCAGGTGGTAGAGGACTCTGGGTAATTTTCCTCTGCGCCAATTACCCCAGGATGGTTTTTAGGGTGATGCAGAATAATTACTGCACTATCAATCCAAAATGGGCTGCTTAATGTGTTTAAGAGAGATTTTGCGCCTTAGCAGGGAAGCTGCCTGAAGCGTGCTCTGCCTGCCTTGCCAAAGCCCGCTCGGCCTACTCGGATAGTTAACCGTTCAGTGAGAAGGCAGCACCCACCCAAGGTGAAAGAAAACAAGGAAAACTCCTGGGAAGCTGCGGGGAAGTTAATGAGCTGCTCCAAGTGTGGCAGGCTGCAGTCGCAGGCGGCT
Organism: Rattus rattus; assembly: GCF_011064425.1. NCBI lineage: Eukaryota > Metazoa > Chordata > Mammalia > Rodentia > Muridae > Rattus > Rattus rattus. The sequence continues at coordinate 10,774,858 of NC_046159.1, forward strand.
GACAAAGCTAGGCAGGTTAGAAAAATAATATTTATCACCCAGCTGCCAGGGCTGTCTTTATCAAAACTCTTTCTAAAATCCATACAAGACGAAGGAAAAACGGGCTTTAAAAATAAATAAATAAATAAAAAGATTCCGAAGAGAAACAAAAACAGAAAGCTGCGAGCAGCTGTGATTCCATGGTCTACGGCTTGCAAAGGAACCAGGAGAGAGCGATTGAACCTGACAGCATTTTTAAAACATCTTCCTGCAAATAAAGTGGGGGGAATAACAAAACAATGAGACGAGGTTATTTATTTAAAGATGAGAATTAAGCTGCAACTCCTCCGGCATGACACTACTCAATTCTATTTGGTAGCAACCTCGAATTAAGCGCTGCTTTCCTTCTGCTGAGCCCGCTCTGAATTTCCTCAACTATCGTTATTTGAATGTAAATTTTGAATTTTAGTCAGTCTGCCCAAAGAGGTGCAATGGTAATTTAAAATAAAAAAATAAAGAAAATAAAGAAATCATTGCATATAAAGGGACAGCTTTTGTTTTCTTCGTTTGTTGTCCCTTCATACTGGTCTTCAAATGATATGTGTCTCGTCTGTCTTCAATGTGGCCAGGGCTTTTTTTTCTTTTAATTATTTAATTAAAGACTGATTTATGATTTAGCTTAACAGATGGTTTGTGATACTGTGAGTCAAAGTGTTTTATTTTAGAGCAAGCTGGCATTTGAAACGGTGCTGCGCACGCGTGAGCATGCCCGCCTGTATGCTTCTGTGCGGGGGTATCTGGTCCTCTCCTGGTATGCATCTGGAAATGTGAGCTTCGCAGTTTGGCCCCCGTGGTGAAGTATTCCGGAGGAAACTGATTTGTCAAGATAACTGGTCCTGGCTTCTAACCCTCTTAGTCAGCTTCATAGGCAAGAGGAGAAGAAGGAGACAGGTAGTCAAGGGAAACCTGCGCCCTTATAACAGCCCATGTCAGAAAGAAACTGGTGAACCTTGGGTTGGTAGGAAATGGGCTCCCATGCTTTCTCACAGATGTCCTAGTTTATACAGCGAGGCTCCTGCACGATCGATTTAAGATGATCACATTACACCATATTTACTTCTGAGGTCTCTAATAATTACATATGCACTTGAAAATCTCCAGGATTTCAGCTGCTGCGTGGCACATTAAGACTCAAACATTTTCATTTGATGTGCAAAGCGAGAAGTACTCTTTAGTGGCAAGACAATTATCTGATTCTACTAATAAATGACTGCACTACTCGTCATTTTTAATTGAACAATTATGGGATAGTGCACTGTCAGTTGATTGTACGAGTCATTTCATAAATGTCAAAAATCTCTTTAAATGAATTATGAAGCTCCAAAATAACTCCGGCAATCACCCAGCAATAACACAATAATCTGTTTACTCTGTTGTCAGCTGAACTCTCACCATCTTGGGGAGGCAAAGAGGCTAAGGGAAAGCCAGAACTCAGTGGCAGAGAACTTTCTTAAGGGTGAGAATCTAATTAAGCTGAAGGAACCAGTTACATTGTAACTTCACAGACAGCCTGTGCTTCCAGAGGGTTGTCTGTGTATAGAACACCTATGTTATGGATGAAGCGGGCCGAGGGTCAGTGAATTCTCAAGCCCCGCCTCACTTTGCTGCCAGTTCCCCCCTTATCCAGATTCTGACTTTGATTAGATTAACTCGGACCACAGCAGTTTCTTACACTTCAACTCAAGCTCAATATGTCAGGTTATTCTTTAAAACATCCATTAAACTTTATTTTTTTAAAAAAAAAAAAAAAGCTGTCCTTCTATCTTATTTTCTCAAAGTATTCTGTTGGCCTGGGACAAGTCCGATATGTGTCTAGATATATCGATATCTTGTGTTCTATGTGTAGGGATGTAATCAGGGATCCAGTTTCACTTAAAAAGAAAATCTAACTCATCACAGGATGAACGCTTGGAAGGTGATATGAGAAATTTATTATAAAATGAGTATATTTAGGTAACTGCATTCCTTCAACACTAATTTAGCTGTTGCACGTTGTTTCTTTAGTGTGTGGTTCTGATTCATCTTGTCATCCCGTTACTTTCAACCTGGGTGCATTCTTCATTGTATGAGCTATGATTATTTTCAATGCTCCTTCACAATACCAGGTACAGGCAGAGCTCTTTATACGTGTTCCCAGATAGAGGTTTCATTTATAATTATTTTGTGGAATATAACTGGGAATATGAGAGGTACGGCCTTGGTTTATGTGTCTTACTAGATTCTGATAGTTTATTTCAAATGCTCTTGAATGGGACACAAACACTACTTTTCTCCCGCTAGGCACCTAAATAATTATAACTTAACTGCTCCTCTCTTACCATGTTTGGAAGGCACAGAACTCTGCTCTGTTTCTGCTTTGCAGATGGCCCTTTGGTTAGTGGAGGATAGCACAGAATGTGGGTTTTATTTGTTCTAAAATATTCTCCTGAACTCCTTCCTAAACAGACCTCAGACATATGTAGAGTTAGCTATCTAAAGCAGTGAAAAGATTCTGCCCAAAAGCAAATTACCATAAGCTGGGAGAACATGAAGGACCCTGTGAGATGGGTCAATGGTTAAGGTCACTTGTCACGAAAGCTAATGACCTGAGTTCCATCCCCCAAATGCAGAAGCGAAGATCTCAACCCTGCAAGTTGCCCTCTAACCTCCAGACCTATGGTGTGTGGTGTGCACACATGTACACACCCTCCCCCAAGCCACAGGTAATATATAACAAAACACTTAACGAAAGGAAATCATGAAGAATAATGGAAGGGTATCACTGAGCAACCCATCTTACAACACTGAGAGGTGAGAATGAATGAGATCCTTACTTCTGACAAGACTCCACCAAGCATGGTGGTCCTACAATTCTCCCAGCACTTCAACATCAGCACTGCATGCAGACCAAACTCAGAGGAGCAAAGGAAAACCTCAATAAAGCCCACATAATGTCTTCAGAGAACTGAAAAAAAATAAATAAAAAAGAGACAAAATCAATTTGTGCTGAAGGGCAGGTAGAGCTGACGCAGAGGTGACAGGGCCATGACCTTAAGTGACAAACTCCTTGCCTGTCCTGCCCTTACTCTGTTGTACAGTATAGTCTCTAACAACCATTACCCTAGGAAGATCCTTTGAGATTCATTGCTCATAGAGTTTCTTGTAAGGCTTATATAAACTTACATCTTGGAAAGCATACTCAGTGAGATTTTTGTGTATCCCTTAAGAGACTACTTGGTGAACAATTACTCTATCTCATCTTACTCTCCACTTCCAAAAATTCCAGTTGATTAAGATAATACTCCACTGAATGTTAAAACACTTATTGGATGCCGTTCCGCTATCCTGCTAAAATACTGACTCTTAATCACATCAGCGTGATGCGCATTCTCAGTACAAACGATGTGAGAGTCTGACCCTCATACTCCTTACTTTCCACCAAATGAGCTAAAATAATAATAACAGAACCTTGATTTTTAGCAAAAGCTTGCCAGTCTTCTAGAGAGCATTACAGCCGATTGTTACCAAAACTGTGAAGAACAAAACTCAGTACAAAATCCAGGTATGCATATATATATATATTCTTATACTTACAACAAGTAGGCACTTTATAAATAAGATGTTAATTGGACATTTGGACATTATCTAAGTCGAACTTCTGTTCTCAAATTACAAAGTATTATATTTTTGTCCATTGGGTACCTAAACATTATACACACACCACACACACACACACACACACACTCACACACACACTCACACACTCACACACACTCACACACACTCACACACACTCACACACACTCACACACTTGCATACATATGAACCCCACATACATATGCACAGCCTTTAACAAATAAATTTTAAAATAATGAATTTACAATTTAAAAAATTGCTTTTATTCCTTGTTAAGTCTTGCTTCTTCCTCTCCTAGCGATCTCCGATAGGGTCAAATTTATATTTATTAGTATCGTTGACGACTCTCTAGTCATGCCAAGGAAGGATGCACTTTCAAACCTAGAGAACCATACTAAAAATTTTAAATGAATACAATCACATGGAGTGTTTCCTTGCACTATAACCATTAAAATACCAATCAGGGATGAAGGAAACATGGGCTGATGGAACAGATGGTAACTCAGTAACTCTTGCCCTGATCTCTCAAAGGCTAGAGAGAACGCATACAGAGAAAAAGTTATTAAGAAAAGATAACTAAGATAGATGGGATTTTAAGCATTTGTAAGAAGTTAAAATGCAATGACGTGTGTCTCATACACAGTGTTTGGCAAGCCTTCTGCATTATTTAAAGCTACAATGAAATAGTTTTCTTTTAAAGCTCATTTTTCAATATATTAGTCATAAAGCTGAAACAATAGAGGCTTGGGTTAGTAGGTTTCAATTTTTTTTACAGATTAGAAATGCCAACGCGTAGCAAAGCAGAGTGTTTGATACATTCATAGAAGAGTGTTTGACACATTCGGGGAGTGACTGTTCATAGAAACAATTAGCAGCACCTGTGTCTTCATTGTTTCCGGTGTTTGGGGAGGGTTTATGCTTACTTTTCCTGTCCCCCAGCCAACCTTCCTCTCTGTGTCCGTCTTCCTTGCTGCCACCTCCTGTTTCTGACTTCTTTTCAGCAACAAGTTCTATGTACCCGATCTTCTGTTTTCAAACCTCGTCATGTGGCTAAAGCCTTCCAGTAAAAGATCTCCAGATAAAACCTTTGTGTGAATCAAAGTTGCTACCCTGACTGTAGCTTAGCTTTTTGATGAGGGACCCAGGAAGAAATTCAGAAACTGAGACAGCACACTGCTTAGGTGTTTGTTCCCACACTGATTCCAGAATATTTTCAGTCTGTGAATACATTTTCTCTGTTTTGTTTCCAAGTTAGTTTCCAATCCCATTCTCCCAATTGTCTCCTAGACATTCTCTAGGTCATTTTTATTGACTTGACACAAAAAATTTAATACAGCCCCCAAAATAGACTCATTCTTTCTCCGCCAAACCAATATTCCTCCCTTCATACCTCCCTCTCTTCCTCCCTTTGTTTCTTCTGTCCAGTTTTGGTCTTTCAACCCTGCTTTCTTTGTTTTCCTCTCCGTCCATTTTTTGACTCTTCTCTTTCCTTTCACTAATGAGTTAGAGCATAGGACCCTTTCAGAAAGAGCAAGGTCTCCATCACTGGACTGTATCCCAAGCCTCTTTCTATTTTTGTTTTGGAACAGGATGCTAGCAATGCTCCTGCCTCAGATTCCCAAATACATGGAATGTAGATAAGTTCTATCATGCCTGGAACTCTTTCCTTCCTCTTCTCTTCCTCTCATCTCCTCCCATTCCCTATCCTCCCAACTTCCCCCTCTCCACTCTGCTGTTTTCTCACCACCTCCCTCACTTCCCTTCCTCACCTCTCCTCTTCCCTCTCTTTCACTCCCGTCCTCTTTCGTCTCCTCCCCACTTTTCCCCCTCCTTTCCTCTCTTCTCTTTCTATTTCTGGATGACCTGTCCCTCAGTCCTCTGCATTGGCTACTCTGTTCAGCCTCCTCTCCTCCCCTTCCTCTCTGACCTACATCCAGTTCTTTCATTCACAGAACCTTCCCAGAATTACCTCATAGCTCTTACTTTTTTGACTGACCCCCGCCCCATGGAATGAATGCACTGCACATAAGCAAATAACCTATATTAATAGATTACTTCACCCATCTACATTTTTGCTGTGACATGTTTCCTATTATTCAATGTGTGGCATTGTTCTTACCATTTAATCTGTCGCTATAAATCATCGTCGTAAATAAAAACTCTCTATATATCGTCAAAACTAGGGTCCTTGTTCTTTTATTGGGAAAGACAGTCATTGTTCCTATCACTCCAGCCTCTCTGCAGGTATCTCAGTTTGGCACCAACATTTCTTCCACCACCACTCCTTCCCTCTGCTCCCCTCCCCCTTCTCTTCTCTCCTCTCTTCTCTTCTGCTCTCCTCTCCTCTCCTCTCCTCTCCTCTCCTCTCCTCTCCTCTCCTCTCCTCTCCTCTCTGTGCTGTCTGTGGCTCATTACTTTCTTTGCGTTCCAGCGTAAATGTTCCTGTAGGATGCACACAAGACTCTCTCAGGTTTTTCTGACTCCACCATGCAGGTGGCATCTTTATTTCACACATTGTTCTGCTCAGCATCCTAGATACCCACACTTTCCATGTCTGTAATATAATGTGGACATAAAGTATCCGAGTCCCTATCCACTTTCTGTTTCCGAGCTGAATAAGTCTTAAATAATGGAGCCTGGGTAGAAAGCCAATGTGTTATGTCTTAGGACACACTGGGTGTGTGTCTGGATGGCACATGGGCTGTCGTCATTGAGAAGATTTTATCTGCAACCATAAGATTCCCTGTGATGACTGTATTACCTAACAAAGTAAATCAAGCAAACGAGAATGATGACCAGAACATGGTAATCAGGATGATAGAAGGTGGGGGAAAAAATGAAACCTAGAACAACACTCAGGTATCTAAATTTACCACATATTGGTTCCCAACAAGAGAAAAGTAGTGAAGGGGATGAATGTTAGAACATCTCAATTAAGCTAATCTCTCTGTGCTTAAATACATATTTTTCTCAGATAACTTTTACATAAGGCTGAAAGTTTCATCGTCTGGTCTAGAGGTTGACTTTTTATTTTTAAAAAGCAGAGAGGGTCAGTGGGCATGTTCAGCTTGTCCTGCCTGTCCCACTGTGTCTTGTGGTGTGGAAGCAGTCATGTAAGAGAGACAATTAAATGCCATTTACAAAGTGAGTTTCAAACTCGATCCAAATAGAAGCCATATCCCGGATATCTAGTGAAGACATCTGAGGTCTGTGGTACCTAGGAGAAAGTTTACAGAGTAGATGACACTGTTGAGAGGGAAACCTCTGCCGTGCCTTCAGCCTAGCTGGACCAGAGTGGTTAGACTTCACTAAGAGATGGAAATGTTCAGTGATGTCAGAAGCAATAGAAAACAGGAATCTGAGTTGTCATGGAAATAAAGATGTGGAGATTTTCAATAAAACTATGTTAATGCATCAGAATGCTTTAGTAAACACAGTTTCTTTTTTTTTAAAGAAAAGGTCTCCGACCGGATTTTGTAAGGAGGCAGTCATTAGTGACCTGAGAACGAGACATTTCAGTAGAATGTGGTGGCAGATATCATCATGCAGGATGCTGAGAGGTCAACGCAAGCACGAAAGTGACATCAACAGATGTTAATTATTCCCCTCGGAAATTTGGCTCAAAGAGAAGATTGGCAGCTTAGTCCAAGGGAGGAGCTTTCTGGGGATACTCAATTTGCATTGGCTTTTGACCTTCTGTATAGAGTTAGGAAGGCAATGAAACTTTATTAATAATTATATTATGAATACAATTAAACACTTTGCATTTTTAATTAAGATTCCTCTTACTTGTCATTCTGGTAAATTGAGTGTCTTAGGCTTTAGGATACAGCAGGTTAAGACGTACACATGTAAGCCTACTGACTTCAGCTGTCTCTTTCCAGTTCTTCCTGATTTTAGCAGTGTGACTGTGCACAACTGCTCTAGTTTCTTAAACCAGCCCTTTCCTATTTTCTGGAACTAACATGTCTTCTTTATTCAATGAAGAGCCGACCATGATATGCTTCCGACTTCTATGATTTTTTTTTTTGAATTTGCGTTAAGCTATGGCATAAGCGCTATTCCCCTGCTACCAGGCTGATAAACCTTGGTTCTTGAATAAAGGACTATACTCACCTACGGGAGCTAGAACATCCGTGTAAATATTAGTATGTATGAGAGTAACTGCCACAGTACTGATTTTAAGAAAGACTTGAATATTGAGATAATCTGGAAGAAATCAATTGAATGTTTAATCTTCAAAACAAATTTCTGAATCGAGAGTTCTCAAGACCCCTTTATTCTGCCTTGTCCAATTATGAGTCAAATGAAGTAGAAAATGGCAGTGTGGTGCCAATGCTTAACTATGTGCCTACCTCTAGGACTGATTCCTGTGTACGAGCAGAATGTCCATGATTTTTAAGAATATATACTGAAAAAGAGGTCTGTTGGTTGGCTCACAAACATGGTGGCTAGAATATTGTGGATGAGCGTCAATACCTGTTCAATTTTTAAGGGCGTCATGTGGTGCACCAAGTAAAAGGGAAGTAAAAAAGAGCAAGACTCACTACAGTAGCCATGCAAGGACTCGCCCATTCTGCCACAAAGTTAACATGTTTCACACAGTGAGAGCCTGACATCAATTTAGAAGCAAAAATTTTAACAGGACTTTGAGTGAAGGCAATCGGCATCTAAACCTAGGATCCTATTTAGTAGAAAAATTTTATACATACAAAAATACAAATGATTACGTGCACACACACACACACACACACGCACACATGTATATATAGTCACACCCATGACCACTCACCTACCTACATATTCCTTCCATACAAAACTTATTCATAAACTGCCTTTTTTATTCATAGGAATTCTCCCTCAAAATCAACCAACCCTAGATGGAAAATATTTTGCTTCTGAGACTGTGCATGTGTGTGTATGTGTACGACTGTATGTGTGTGTGTTCCATTCAATACAATCATGTGAACTAGATTTATTATTACTATGTGGCCATGAAGAAATTAACAGCTGAGTGCTGAAGATTCCTGACTGATAGGTTCAAAAGCAACTCTTCCGGAATCCGCGTTCATCATTTCAGAAAGATTCAGTTATTACTGGCAGAAGGTATTTGGTGAAACTAATAGATGGAATAAGAGGCCTACACCTGCATGCTTCAGTTGAGTGTGAGGAGATTAGAGGGATTAGAAGTATGGACCACTGCACTACAGTGACCGCACAAGCGCAGACTGAAAGGGCAGATGTGGGCCACGGCCGAGGCTTCTTCTCTCGTCACTTACTAATTTAGAGAAGTGTTGAGTAGTCTCTTGTGTGAATGGAGCAAAGTGATGAACTTTCATTGAATGATAGACCCAAGGGGGTTTACTATCATTGCTTCATTATAGAGATTAAGAAACCAAAGGCAAGAGGGGGTGACACTGGCTCAAGGTGACAGAACCAGAGCACACTGGGGCCAGGATTCAAATGAGGAAGACGGCCCTAGAACATTACTTACCTTCTAACAACTAAGATGGTTGACAACACAGTAATCTGAAAATAATGTGGGGTGGGTGCAGTCAGTTGTCATGGAAATGTCATTAATTCATTAGGAGAGGGAATCAAAAGTTTCTTACATGTCTTTGATAATTACATAGGATAGTGTTTCTTATTGTAATAGAAGTTCAAATGGTGTCCCTCATGAAACCCCCTCAGTCTTTCTTGACCAGTTGTTAGAATAGCAAAAGGTTTCTGGTGTCTCTGTCAGAAATGTAGCATAAAACTTGTTACAAAGCAGTCATAATCCACAAGATGTTATAATCCATGTGGGAAAGTTGGAAAGCTGTGGCTTCTTAAACTCCAGAATAAATTGGTTTCTATTTTAGATTGATATAATTTGTAAGAAAAGAAGCCACACCACAACCTCCCCCAAAACACATCTTAGCCTCCACATTCATATACCCCAACCTCCACACTCACATACCCCAGCACCCACACTCACATACCCCAGCACCCATACTCATACACCCCAGCCCCACACTCCCAAATCCTAACCCTCATATAATACACCCTAGTCCTCATATTCACCTACCCCAATCCATACATCCATGCACCGGTCCTCCCAAAAGCCATTTCAGTCCTAACACTTACACACCCCAGTCCATACATCCACATACCCCAGCCACAGCACTTACACACCCACTGCCCCAACTTACTAATTATTTATTACTAAAATATGGTTCTTCCTTTTATGTGAAATGTTTCAATTCTAAAATTGTGTTATTGAGGACCAAGAGGAGAGGGGAAATGTTGAAAGGACACTGCAAGTATGAAGGCTGAAAAGTAAGAAAGATTAGACCAAGGGTCGATAATTGTCTTGGGGGAGGGGAGTATGGAGTCCTGTCTTGCTGAAGCTAAAAACCGTATTGCTAGACTTTACCTGCTGTTTCTTGTTTCTAGAAGCACATAAGGGGTTGATGGTGTTTAATGTCTTCCCTCAGCCTTTGGCCTTTGTCATCTATCAAGACACAGCACACAAATCAACCTCAGAATGCCCTGTTGAAGTTTCCTCCAGGTAACAGCCTCACGGCTACAGTTAATTAAATTCACCCAATGTTTTATTTTTTTTAAGGGATACCCTTATTAAGGAACCTGTGCATAGCATTCATATAATGGGACTCTTGTAAATAACGCCTTAGTTGTTCAGAATACCACCATTCTAGAACACCTTTTCTCTTGCCATTCAAAGAACTAACTGTTACATAAGCCCAATCACTATCACTCAGAGTATTATGGGATGAAATTTAGTTAACAAACATATCAACAGAACATCAAATTAGCATTAAGCAAGCAGGCAGTCAATGATATTGAGAACTCCTGGGGCATCTCAGTTTTTAAACACCACGCTTACCTCATTTATGTCATTGATAATGTTGAAAATAATCATTATCTCAACAGCCGCCGAAACTGCTTCCTGCTTCCTGGGGTTTGCACATCGCCCAACTTTCCTCCCAACTCTTCTGCTGAGCGAGAGAGGATAATGGCAGCCTCAGAGAAACCTGAGGTGTGTAGGTGGGCTACCCAGCGGGATGCATGACAAGGTCCATGTGCTTACACATCTCTGGCCTCTACTGGCATGAAACACAGCTAGGGCATGGTAACAACTCCTATGATTCTCATCTTTCCTGCCTTCCCTCCCCTTTCATTTTCCTTTCTCCTTCCCCCCTTCTCTTCTATTTTTCATTTTTTCTGCTTTGCTTTTCCAACTTCCTATAGGAGTCTTTACTATGTAGGAAAGAATATTATGCTACAAAAGCCATTCTCTGCAAGAGAATATAAATATATTGACATACTCCATGTCTCTTTTTCTGTGACATAATATTTATTTACTTTTTTCTCATGATTCCACCCAGTTCTCATCTTGAGACCTAGTAGCCCAGAGAGACACCTAACAGTGAAGGATCTGTAGGCTCCTATGGAATGTATTACCAACTCACAATGCCAACATCCCCTTGGCTACTGTGTTTCTTTAACCAAAAAAATAGTTTAACTTCTTTATATTCTATTCTTCTACTTGATATAAGACTGCAAAGATGGCTTGTTTCAACAGCTCGACAAGAAACAATGAAGTACTTTCCACAAGAAAGGTGGAAGAGACCAGAAAGGCAATGGTCCTTTCGGTGGCCATGCTAGAGAGAAGTGAAAATCAGTAAGAACTTTGTGGAGAACAAAGAAAACCTCCTCACCACATGAAAGTACAAAATCAAAGCAAATGACAATGTGAGAGTATTTTGTACATTGATTTTATAACATACATCTCAAACTTTATGTGTAAAATGCCATAAAATTGAAAACAATGAAACAAATATTGATATGAACTTTAAGTAAAAATGTGTGATTATATACTAAATCTTCAAGGAGTAATATAAAATGATTAAAACACGAATGGGAGATAGGTATTACGAATATACCATTGCAGTGTTGACAACGAAAGACTTTGTAGCCTCTGAAACCCTAAAATTGGAATCATAATTGCTCTTAAATCTAGAGAATTCGAGATCCCCATTTATTTTATTTCTTCCTTTGTTTTGTTCAGCAAGGTGTCCTCCAGTGTAACTCAGTGTTGGCCATGAATGAGAAACACCACTTCTTTGGCTTCCTGAGTGCTGTGATTGAAGCTACATTACAGACAGACAGACAGACAGACACACACACACACACACACACACAGAGAGAGAGAGAGAGAGAGAGAGAGAGAGAGAGAGAGAGAGAGAGAGAGGAGGAGAGAGGGAGAGAGAGAGAGAGATATCTGAGTTTGAGTTGTGTTTCTCTCATCAGGGAGTGGTAAGCCAGTATTGGGGCTCCTTTGTTTGTCCCTGGTATCTAGAAAGCTCTTTGAGACCTGAGCTGTTTTCAGTCAGTTCCCAAGCCAGTGCCAGTTTTGCCTTTTCCTAGAGCTTCTTTCCACAGTTTCCAAATTCAAGCTGAGGTGTCCCTAGTACTACTGAGAGGATCAGAAGATCTTTTTCGCCCCAGTTCCTAATTCAATATTTTTAAAATTATTCTTGGGTATTTTATGTATTTACATCTCACATGTTAACAGCTTTCTTCCATCTCCCACACACCCTCCCCTCTCCACCCGGCTTCCATGAAGATGCTCCCACTCCCACCCAACCACTCCCACCTCAATGACCTGGCATTCCCCTACACTGAGGAAACAAGCCTTCCAGGACCAAGGGTTTTTCCACCTTTTTTAAAAAATTGGATACTTTTTTATTTACATTTCAAATGTTATCCCCTTTCCCAGTTTCCAGTCCATAACCCCCCATCCTATCTCCCCTCCCCCTGCTTCTGAGGGTGTTCCTCTACCCATCTACCCACCGCTTATCACCTCCCTTCCATGACATTCCCATACACTGCAGCATCAAGCCTTGGCAGGACCAAGGCCTTCTCCTCCCATTGATGTCCAACAAGGTCATCCTCTGCTACATATGCAGCAGGAGCCATGGGTCTGTCCATGTGTACTCTTTGGATGGTGATTTAGTTCTTGGGAGCTCTGGTTTGTTGGTATTGTTCTTATGGGATTGCAAAGCCCCTCAGCTCCTTCAATCTTTTCTCTAACTCCTCCATTGGGGACCCCATTCTCAGCTCAATGGTTGGCTGTGAGCATCCACCTCTGTATTTGTCAGGCTCTGGCAGAACCTCTCAGGAGACAGCTATATCAGGCTCCTGTCAGCATGTGCTTCTTGTCATCAGCAATATTATTTGGGTTTGTTGGCTATACATGGGCTGGATCCCCAATTAGGGCAGTCTCTAGATAGCTTATCCTTCAGTCTCTGCTCCAAACTTTGTCTCCTATGAATATTGCTGTTCTCCCTTCTAAGAAGGACTGAAGCATCCACACATTGGTCATCCTTCTTCTTGAGCTTCATGTGGTCTGTAAACTGTATCTTTGGTATTCCGAGCTATTGGGCTAATATCCAGTTATCAGTGAGTACATATCATGTGTGTTCTTTCGTGATTGGGTTGCCTAACTCAGAATGATATTTTCTAGTTCCATCCACTTGCCTATGAATTTCATGAAGTCATTGTTTTTAATAGATGAGTAGTACCCTATTGTGTAGATGTATCACATATTCTGTATTCATTTCTCTGTTGAAGGAGATCTGGGTTCTTTCCAGCTTCTAGCTACTATAAAGAAGGCTGTTTTGAAAATAGTGGAACATGTGTTCTTGTTATATGTTGGAGATCTTTCAAATATATGCCCAGGAGTGATGGTACTGGTTTAACTGGCAGTCAGCATGTAGAAGAATGCAAATCAATCCATTCTTACCACCCTGTACAAAGCTCAAGTTCAAGTGGGTCAAGGACCACCACATAAAACCAGATACACTCAAACTAATAGAAGACAAAGTGGCGAAGAGCCTCAAACACATGGGCACTGGGGGAAGGTTCCTGAACAGAACACCAATGACTTATGCTCTAAGATCAAGAATCAACAAATGAGACCTCATAAAATTGCAAAGCTTCTGTAAGGCTAAGGACACTGTCATGAAGATAAAATGGCAACCAACAGATTGGGAAAAGATCTTTATCAATCCTACATCTGATAAAGAGCTAAAATCATATATATATATATATATATATATATATATATATATATGTATATATATCTCAAGAAGTTAGACTCTAGGGAGCCAAATAACCCTATTTAAAAATAGGGGACAGCTAAACAAAGAATTCTCAACTGAGGAATATCAAAAGGCTGAGAGCCACCTAAAGAAATGTTCAACATCCTTAGTCTTCAGGGAAATGCAAATCAAAACAACCCTGAGATTCCACCTCACATCAGTCGGAATGGCTAAGTAAAAAGCTCAGGTGACAACAGATGCTGGCGAGGATGTGGAGAAAGAGAAACACTCCTCCATTGTTGGTGGGATTGCAAGCTGATACAACCACTCTGGAAATCAGTCTGTCGGTTCCTCAGAGAATTGGACATAGCACTACCTGAGGTTTTTCGTCTTACTGATGCTGGACAATGCCACCCTCTGCTACACACATGGCTGCAGTCATGGGTATCTCCATGTGTACTCGTTGGTTGGTTGTTTACTCAATCTTTTATTAAAGTTTATTTATTTATTTATTTATTCACTCACTCACTTTATTGATTTTTACACTCCAGATTTTATTCCCCTCCTGCTCCATCCAGCCACCCAGGGTTCCACATCCCAATTCCCCATCCCCCATCTGCCTCCTCAAGGATGTCCCCAATCTATCTACCACACCAGACCTCTAAACTTCCTGGGGCCTCCAGTCTCTTGAGGGTTAGATACATCTTCTCTGATTGAACCCAGACCCGGCAGTCTTCTGCTGTATATGTGCTGGGGCCTCATGTCAGCTGCTGCATGTTGCCTGGTTGTTAATCCATTGAGAGATCTCTGGCTTTCAGGTTAGTTGAGACTGCTGGTCCTCCTACAGGGTCGCTCCCCTCCTCAGCTTCCTCCAGCTTTTCCCTAATTCATCCAGAGGGGTCAGCATCTTCTGTTCATCAGTTGGGTGCATTTCTGCATCTGACTCTTTCAGCTGCTTGTTGGGTCTTTTGGAGAGCAGACATGGTAGGTCCCATTTTGTGAATGCCCCATAGCTTCATTAATGGTGTCAGACCTTGGGTCCTCATATTGAACTAGAATTCACTTTGGGCCTGTCCCTCCCTGGACCTTCTTTTCCTCAGACACTTGTCCATTTCCATCTTGCATTTCTTTCAGACTGGAACAATTATGGGTCAGAGCTTTGGCTGTGGGATAGCAACCCCATCCCTCACTTGATGCCCTGTCTTTCTGCTGGAGGTGGATTCAATAAGCTCCCTCTCCCCACTGTAGGGTCTTTCATCTAGGTTCCCCCTGCCACTTTGAGTCTTGAGAGTCTCTTACCTCCCAGGTCTCTGGTACATTCTAGAAGCTCTTCCTAACCTCCTTCCTCCAGAGGTTGCCTGTTTCCATTCTTTCTGATGGCCATCAGGGCTTCAGTCCTTTATACCACCCAACACCATATCATGTGCTCCTCTCCCCCCATTCCTAACCCCTTTCCCTCCTCTGGTCCTCCCTCCCTCCCCCCTTGCTGTTGCTTTCTTCTCCCTCCCAAGTGGATATGAGGAGTCCTCACTTGGGCATTTTTGCTTGTTGACCTTTTTGAGTTCTATGGACTGTATCTTGGGTAGTCTGTACTTTTTTTTCCTTTTCTTTTTCTTTTGACTAATATCCACTTATTATCGAGAACATACCATGCATGTCCTTTTCGGTCTGAGTTACCTCAATCAGGATGACATTTTCTAGTTCCATCCACTTGCCTGCAAAATTCAGGATGTCCTCATCTTAATAGCTGAGTAGCATTCCATTGTGTAAATAAACCACATTTTCTGTCATGGGACATCTGAGTTGTTTCCAGCTTCTGGCCATCACAAATAAGGCTGCTCTGAACATAGTGGAACATGTGCCCCTGTGGCATGGTGCAGCATCTTTGGGGAGTATTCCCAAGAGAGGTATTGCTTTATGTAGGTCCATACTCCAATTCTCTGAGGAACCTTCAAATTAATTTCCAGAGTGACTACACCAGTTTGCAATCCCACCAGCAATGAAGTAGTGTCCCTCTTTCTCCACATTCTCACCAACATACACTGTCACTTGAGGTTTTGATCTTAGCCATTCTGACTGGTGTAAGGTGGAATCTCAGGGTCATTTTGATTTGCATTTCTCTGATCACTAATGACTTTGAACATTTCTTTAGGTGCTTCTCAGCCATTTGAGATTCCTCTATTATGAATTCTCAGTTTAGTTCTATACCCCATTTTTTGATTGGGTTGTTTGGTTTTTTGGTAGTAAGCTTCTTGAGTTCTTTGTATATTTTGGATATTAGCCTCTGTCAGATGTGGGGTTAGAGAAGATTTTTTTCCCAATTTGTGGGATACAAATTTGTTTTATTGACTATGCTCTTTGCCTTATAGAATCTTTCTAGTTTCATGAGTTCCCATTTATCAATCCTTGATCTTAGAGCATGAGCCATTGGAGTTCTGTTTAGGAAATTCCCCTGTGCCAATGAATTCAAGGCTCTTTCCCACTTTCTCTTCTATTAGTTTCAGTGTATCTGGTTTTATGTTGAGGTCTTTGATCCACTTGGACTTGAGCTTTGTGCTTGGTGACAAATATGGGTCAATTTTTATTTTTCTACATACAGACATCCAGTTAGACCAGTACTATTTACTGAAGATGTTTTCTTTTTTCTATTGTATATTTTTGGTTTCTTTGACAAAGATCAAGAGTGTCTGCGTGGTTTTATTTCTGGGTCTTCAATTCTATTCCATTGATCAACCCTTCTGTCTCTGTACCAATACCATGAAGTTTTTTTTATCACTATTGCTCTGTAGTAGAACTTGAGGTCAGGGATGGTGATTCCCCCAGCCATTCTTTTATTGTTAAGAATTGTTTTCACTATTCTGGGTTTTTTGACTTTCCAGGTGAATCTGAGAATTGTTCTTTCCATGCCTTTGGGATTTTGGTTGGGAATGAATAGAATCTGTACATTCCTTTGGTAGGATGGCCATTTTTACTATGTTAATTCTGTCAATCTGCATGGAAGATCTCTCCATTTTCTGAGATCTTTGATTTCTTTCTTGAGAGACTTGAAATTCTTTCATAAAGGTCTTTCACTTGTTTGGTTAAAGTTATTGCAAGGTATTTTATATTATCCGTAGCTATTGTGAAGGTAATTATTTCCCTATTTTCTTTCTTAGCCTGTTTATCATTTTTATAAATAAAGGCTACTGACTTATTTGAATTAATTTTATATCTGGTCACTTTGCTGAAGTTGTTTATCAGCTGGAGAAGTTCTCTGGTAGAATTTTTGGGGTCACTTATGCATAATATCATGTTTGCCAATAGTGATGCCTTTAATTCTTCTTTGCCAATTTATATCCCCTCATCTCTTTTTGTTGTCTTATTGTTCTAACCAGCACTTCAAGTACTATATTGAATAGACATGGGGAGAGTGGGCATCCTTGTCTTGTCCCCAATTTTAGTAGGATTGCTTCAAGTATCTCTCCATTTAATTTGATTTAATTTGGCTGTGGTGTGCAGTAAATTGCTTTTATTATTATTAAGTATGGGCCTTGAATTTTTGATCTCTCCAATACTTTTAACATGAAAGGGTATTGTGTTTTGTCAAATGCTTTTTCTGCATCTAAGGAGATGATCATGTAATTTTTTTCTTTGAGTTTTTTTATATGGTGGGCAATGTAAATATATTTTAATATGTTGAACCAACTTTGTATCCCTGGGATGAAGCCTACTTGATCATGGTGAATGATGGTTTTGATGTGTTCTTGGATTCGGTTTGTGAGAATTTTATTGAGTATTTTTGCATTGATATTCACTAGTGAGATTGGTTGAACAAAGGTTAGCTAAAGGTGGATCGAAGGATCCTCATAGATCCTCATAGATTCCATGAATTACAGGAAGCTGAGTAGGACTGGATGGTTAGGAATGCAGGAGGGAGGAACATTTTGAGAATGAGGCTGGAAGCAAAAAATGTAGAATTACAGACAGATCAGAAAGAAGACAAAAGGGAAGAAAAGTGACAGAGGCCGGGGTTCAGAATCTGGAATGAAGTATTGCACCTCTACATCTTGGGATTTTGATACTTGAAAATGGTTCACCATTTGTGAGCATTGGAAACTATCAGACAGAGACAGATAGGGAGATAGAAACAGGGAGATAGAGAGACAGGAGACAGAGAGGAGAGAGAAAATGACAGATAGACAGTCAGAGACAGAGAGTGACAGTGACAGACATACAGAGGCAGAGAAAGACAGAGGCAGAGAAGCAGAGACAAGGAGACAGAGGGTAGTTGACATTCATATTCCTAGGGAAACCTATAAAGTGTCCTGTTCTCACGGGAATTGAATCAGTTATACTGTAGGTAATTTTAGAATTCAAAAGTTCCGGAGTTTCTAACTCTGTGTGGATGGACCTGAAGGGCATTAACCTTTTCACTTGTTCTAACAAAGACAAGTGAAGACAAGGTATACCATGATGCTCCTCTGATGGCCTTTGCCTCTTGCCCAAGGCCCTCAGCACTCAACAATTACCCCACACTTCACAACTAATTTTCTACATGTTTTCTTAGACTGTTTTGGTGCAAACCCTGCAATACCACAATCTCATTAACTCATTTTTTTTTCTAACAAAAGGAACTTTTGTGTCTGTGTGAGGACATAGAAAATATAATTATTCAGTAAGATAATATTGAGCAAGTCTTAGGAGATTTTGTAAATAAATTGGCCCTCATCCGAAGTACATGTGGTTTCTGTTTAGTTTTATTTTTCTATTTGGCTTTCTAAATATGACATTGTGTACCAATGCTGGTTATTTTCTCTTAGTCCTGAATTTCTAGTGTTCATATCTGTTGGTTTTCAGTGGATACAAGAATGACAGAAGAATATAATTGAAATATAGAAGTTGATATTCGGTAGCAAAAGTCTTATTAAATAAATATTTATTTTAATTATTTTGAAAATTAAATATATATATATTAATATCCCAATGTGTGTTTATAAGTATGCTACACAAATGTAAATTAGAGCAAATAGTCAAACAATTGGTATTGTTGAATACAGAAAAATATCTCATGATTTTGAAGTTACACATCATTTGATCACTTAAAAAGTAAAATATTCAGTTAACATATAGTATGAATTTCTCTTGATATCACTTTTGGGTATTTCCATTCAGTAATTGGGGATTTTGATATATCCCATAGGAACACTGTATCCCAGAAAACACCTTTGTATATATGACTCCATAATTATAATATAATTGTTTACATAATTTATTCATTTTAACTCAGTTCTCACTGAAAAGCATACAATAAACATGAAATTAATGATACAAGCATAAGAATAGTTTTAAATTTTGTATGTAAAAATTAAAAAATAACAAATAAAAGTAAAAAATCTTATGTCTCAGAAGCACTCTGAATTTTGGTTTCTCAATTGTGCATTTGTGAGAATAAATAAAATAGTGCCTTTTACATGATAATCACTCGCATATTTGAAAACGCTTACATGCCACCTAACAGTTTGTTCTCCTTTAGAATGCATCCAATTATCAATCCTTTCCTTCTCTTCACTGACAGTACAAAGGGGTTCTCAGTATTCAAGGCTCCGGAGATTTGGGGAAGACCAGGTGGAGAGAATAGAAGCCAGCAGATAGGAGGAGGAGATGAAATGCTGCTGACCTCTGGATATGGTATGACTACTGCACAAGTCAGGGCAGCAGCTGTGGGTACCCAGGAAGACCCACATAGACGGAAGCCAGTCAGCATATATAAGAGGTTCTGTTATCAGAGAAACTGGTTTTAGCCAATGGTTTCCACAGAATGGAAAGTCACCATCCTTTGTAGGATGTGACCATCGATAGAATGCTCATGACACAGCAGATGCTACACACCGTTGTGCATATGAGTGTCACTAACTGGCCACACAGTGTTGTTAATAAAAAAAATAAAATAAAATACCAAGATTTGAAGCAACGAAGAAGACTGGGGTGGGTGGAGGGGTACTAGAGGAAGTTGAAAGAAAGCAGTGGTGAATAGATTTGTTAAATATAGACTGTTTTAAAGGTATAAAACATTCAAACAATTAAAAAATGACTCCTGGAACTCCCAGAGACAAAGCCACCAACCAAAGAGCATACATGGGTGGGTCACTGATCCCTGACACATATGTAGCAGAGGACTAACTGGCATCAGTGGGAACGGATGTGCTTAATCCAGTAGAGACTTGATGCCCCATGAAAGAGGAATGTGGGGAGGGATAGAGGTGGTGGGTAAGGGATAGAGGGTGTGGTGAAGAACACTTGGAGGGGGGAACCAGGAAAAGGTACAACATTTGGAATATAAATAAATAAAACAATTCTAAAATAATAAATAAATAGAAGTAAACATCAAATGTAGTGTTAAATTAGTCTACTTTACAAATTAAATTCTGTGATTTAGTTTAATGAACAGTATATCAAAATTCAAATCTGATCATGCTAATGTGGGCAATGTAGAAAGGAGAAACTTATTGCTT
This sequence comes from Rattus rattus, assembly GCF_011064425.1. Taxonomy (NCBI): domain Eukaryota; kingdom Metazoa; phylum Chordata; class Mammalia; order Rodentia; family Muridae; genus Rattus; species Rattus rattus. The sequence continues at coordinate 10,795,110 of NC_046159.1, forward strand.
CCCGTACAGTTTGCACACTGCTCTCTTCCTGAGGCTGTCATTCATTGGCCCTCAAAGCTTATCCATATGCTCAGGTTATCTCATCTTAGCAAAAACCAAATTTCTTCAATAATTCTACTCTCATAATCCTATAATTCTATAGATATTCTTTTTCATCACTTTTGAATTCCAAAGGGAAATTTTAAGACGTATCCCATGAAAAATTAACTCTTTCCCCTATTTTGCTTCACAGCATCCTTTATGACCACTACGGAAGCTTTCTGTGCGATGTTAATTATTTTTAACCACTGGTCTGCCTTATTATGGCAATGGGAACTCTACCGAGGTAAAGATCTTATTTTATTTGTTTCCTTTGTCTCCAGTTTATATGTTGCTAAATGAATGAGCTGTGTAGACGAGGCTTGCTCTCCATGGAATCCCCTGGGCCCAGCTTAGACCATGAAGTATTACTAGGTTACTGTGTTCTTTGATTAATTTTCTCAGAGAAGGATCGACCTATGAATTATTTTATATACCACCTCGGTCCTGTCATCCAACAACTAAGTAAGTCTTGTTCAGTAGAGGAATATGAAAATTAATATTGTAATTTATATTGGGTGTCTACATTCTTTATTAGGAAGCTTATGTGACCTGAGTTGATTCTCTTCATATCGGGTAGCAGCACCACTCCCCCTGAAAAGTCCCAGCATTCTCTCTGTTATAAGTAGCCGTCTGTTGCTCTCAAAAATGCTGCAACAGCCATCCTGGCAATTCCTCTTGGCTCCCACAAAACTCTTCGCTCTCGGTTTTATTAACTCACGTATTATGCACCTCCCTTTAAAGGCAGCTCATCTTTGTCTATCATCTAAACTGGGTATTTAGAGCCTTTTCTTTTTTCTGGCTTTATTTGTATCGTGACCAATTTGTTTAGACCCTGACTTGAAAACACCATTGTTAGAATCTGTTCGCCATTTTTTCTTAATTATTTTCAAAGATTGAACAATCATAGCAAAGGATTGGTTTTTGTTACTTTTAACTGTGGGTATATGTGTATTGGTTTGGCTATTGAAGCTGAGTGCCTGAAGAGGATAGAGATGTGTGACCCCATCCCTCCGGATCTCAAGTTCCTAGCAGTTGTGAGTCATAGGATAGGGATACTGCAGTTGAACCCTAGGTCTTGAGCCATCTTTCTAGAACCTGCTAGCCCTTCATTCCCACAATGGCATTCGCCCACTAAGTATGTACCCAGGAGAAAAAAGTAAAAGAAAAAAGAAAAAAGCATATAGAAGCAATTTTAATATTTTCCATTGAAGTATATTTATTATTGACTTATTCAATAAGTTTGTGTGTATATGTTCACATGCAGCTACAATGCGCTTTCACATACATGTTGCTCTATGTATCTACACACAAATCCTATAAAAACAATATCCTTCTCTCCAGCATTTAGGTAGCACTCCTGCTCATCTCTTACTGAAAGTTTCCTTCATGCAGATTCCAACAGCCCAGTTATTGTTCTATAGTTGTGCATGTGCTTATGGACGAACACTTAGTATTGAAAACATGTATATATATACATGTATATTGAAAAAATGTATATATATATACATTTGTGCAAATACACATGCATATAGATCTCTTGTTATGATAGTTAATCCAATATAATTCAAATTGGGTAAATTTAATTTCTCTTCCTTTTTAATTAAGGAATACTATTTGAAAAATAATATTTACTTATCACATTTCTATGCATGTATTCAACATACTTCAAGTATATTTAGCCTCATTGCTCTAAGTGGCTAACATTTAAATGTTTATTATTTACAATTACATATTTCCTTCCTGATGATGTTATTATACATTATATGCACATACATCCATATTTCTTAGATTAAAGATGGCTAATATAAAAGAAAGACCTTAAAGATTAACCTTATGAGAAAGTGAAATCACTCAATGTCACTACATTACCTTAAGGACATGAGCATTTCTCCTGAGTGGTGAGTTGCAGGCATAGAATCCTAGCACTAAGAGATAGAGACACTCAAGAGCTCAAGGCCATGTTTGACTACATAGTGTTCAAAGTTAGACTCGGTTACACAAGACCCTGTATAAAAAGAAACAAACAAACAAAGGAAGACATGAAGTCCCCAGGTATTTGACTTCTCTGTGTTTTCCCACACTATGGAAATACCGCCATCATCAGCCATTAAGAACTAGGCTAATCAGCTGATTATTAGAGCAGCCCTTCATAATAGGAGTGAAAGTGACAATAATCTGAGGACTGCGTCTCTGCTTGGTGAGGGGCCTTCAAAAATGGACCTTTAAAAATTGGGACTTCTTAGGGTATGTTCTCTTTTCTTAGGCACAGTCCACTGAGAATTAATTCCTCTTCAGGTGTTCCAAGTAAAATCTGTATTTTAAAGATCGTGTTGATTATGAAGGTAGAAAGTACTTGTCACTCAGACTTGTTCAATTTTCGAATTGTACCTAAAAGCCTCTGGAAGTTTCTGAATATTTGCCATTTCCCTCCCTGATGAGGTTGTGTGTGGAACTAATGCGATAATGCTCTAGAATGGATCTAGGTCCTTGCGGAAAGAAGCTAAGCATAGAATAATGTTCTTGTTCTGATAAACTATGAGGAGGGGGACATGAAATAGGCTGTGTAATGCAATTCATTTTGACAAGAGATTGGCATTTGATTCTTTGTACATAAAATTATACGTTACTGTGACTACCTCAAAAAGAACGTTTTGTATTTAATTTCTTAAAATTCTAAAACAAAGAAGTTATTCACTGCAATAATTTTAAACCAAACGTCCTTCTATTTTGCTAACAGATTTCAGCACACTGGCAGGTGAGATTAAGTATGACTAGTCCTAAAACATTTGGTCAGTGTCCAGGTTTTTAAATAACACTTGATTGAAAAACAGGGACACCCAAGTGCTGATATACACTCTATAGTTGTTTTAATAACACACGGTGAGTACCGGTGTCCTACGATGATGTTGAGTCTATTTCTTGCTCTGTAGAAGCAAATTTTCCAGAACCGTGCATTGGAACAGGGTTTTCAAACGGAGTGTTCTTGTTTGGTTATGGAGTTGTTGTATTGGGCTTTCGAGAAAGAACTTAAGGTTGAGTGGGTAGGGAGAGAGAGAAGATCTGGAAGAATATAATCAAAATATATTTATACTAAAATTGTTTTAAATACTAAGAATATTTTTAAGATGTACACTTACACAAGGGCCATGACATGGTAAACAAACTCCACACACAGCAAGAGTTCAGACTGGGGAGCTAGGCTCTACAGAGGAGGAACAAACCAACTGTACTATGCTGTAGGGCACATCAGCCTTAACCATCCTCCACTGGACACAGAGATGGGTAATGTGAACGTCATCTCATTCATAAGAACATGCAAAGCAGTGGGATACTAGGGAGTCCACTTCAAAGAAGAAGCGAAGTCTTGGAATCTAAAGAATACAGAGCATTTACTATTCACAAACAGAAAATCATACCATATTCATAGACTGGAAGTCAGCGCTTTCGAGAGGAAACATTCTACAAGCTGATGTGTAGATTCACTAGTATTTTTTTTTCAAAAATTGACAAATGATACCCATATTAGTTATTATTCTATGCCAGTGATAAGACACCATAGGCAAAGCAACTGTAGAAGTAGGCTTTGAATTTGGTTCTGGCGTGCAGGTAGAGGGCTAGTTCATCTTCGCCATGACAGTGAGAGGGAGGCAGCCAGGCAGGATGTCAGACAAGTAACAGAGAGTTTACATCAGACTGAGATGTTGCAGGCAGAGAAAGAGAGAGACACATAGGTAGAGACAGACAGACAGACAGAGAGAGAGACTCAGCTGGGTTTGGACACTATGGGCTTATTATTAATGCGTACATTCTAAGAGACTCTGAATAAACATCATCGAAAAATAATGTTGCAAGAGTCATATTTCAAAATGTTCCACAAAGCTACAGTGTCCAAGCATTGTGAAATTGTTATGACGGTGACATAAATCATTCTAACAGAAATAGACCCTCTATCACAGTCGGTTGAGTTTTAGTAAGAGCACTATGTGAACTCTATGAGAAAATAATCTTCAGAAACATGATACTTGGATAACGGGATAGCTTCATTGGAAAGATTACGTTTGGCATCTATATATTCTACCTCATATTTGACAAGTGTTCAATATGACACCAGAGGCCTAACAATTAAAAATCCAGATAAATTGGGTGCCATCAAAATGCAATGTTTGAATTGAGCAATCCATTGCCTGGGAGACACCAGCCTTTGACTCTGTAACGAAGAATAGCATTAAGTTAATCTACCTACCTCCAGTTACTAGTACTGAGTATGCACCACAACACTCAGTTTATGCTGGCTCAGAATTTTCACAGGTTCCATCCCATGTCGATGTGGCCCCATTACACATCATTGGCATGGCAGAGCGTCATGGTAAGGAATGTGGGGCGGACCAGAACTTTGTTGAGGACATAGGTGCCAAGGATAGGAGGAAAAAGTATCTAATGACTTGGTATAAGGTGGTTTTTGTTTGTGTGTTTGTTGTTTTTGTTTTAGGTTTGCTTTGTTTCAGTTGTGTTTTGTTTTCAGTATTTCTTTGCCCAGCAATAAGCAGTTTCTGTTTCCTTGTGCCCCTTTGTTACCACAGCAAGTGTCTGTTTCTCTGAAAGGTGGGGCATTTCCCCACTAATGACATAGGTTTATTTGTATCCGTAACAACACAAAGAAAGAGAAGGCTGGTGAGCCCACTCTTGCCGAAGCGAATCATCAACTCAATTACTTCTATACTCTCGGACAGAGACTGAGACACATCATTGGTATTTAAAATGTATATTGGCAATTTTTAACCAATAGGAAAAAAAGCAAGAGGGAATCAGTGGATTGAAAACTCCAAACCCAATAAAATTTCCAAAGAGTGACTGAAAATATTTCCTTCCAATGAACATTTGCTTTTTTTCTGTGCTGAACTGTTGCTCTGACAGAGAATGAACACCCACCTACTACACCTGCTTGCCAATATCACTATGGTGCCTGGATAAGAGGGGAGAGGAGGGCAGAGCAAGGATAAATGGAAGGAAGGAGAGAGAAAGAGACAGACAGGGAGACATAGACATAGGGACACAAAGGGATCCAGTGAGTCACCTCAACCCACAAAGCTTTACCTCCATCAGCCCATTTAGCTACACATTCATCAGTAGACCACTTCATTCATGAATTCGTATTCACAAGTTCAATTTACTTCTCAATAGACCTTCCACTGGGCCTATTCCTTCAAGTCACAAGCATCTGGAATGGAATTTTTACACACAAGATACAGTATCTTGTCCCTGACCCCAAAGGCTGAAAGCTATCTTATAAAGCAAAATACATTTTCCCATCTTCAAGCATCCCACTTAATTTACTCTTATACATATTTTCTTACGGAGCTATTTCTGCACAACTCAAGCTTTGTCAAGTTAATGGATTAAGGAAAAATCCAAGTAGTTCACCTTAATAGGCATTCGATTTTATCCTGACCAATTAGCACCTACACTGTAAAGGATTCATAATTCTCATACCTTTACATGTAACGGTTAATTTCTTTGCCTTTTATGATTCATTTGAATTACTAGTATTACAGTGTTATATCAATAGCATAATTCGACTTTATGTGTGGCAGTCTATAGATTGTGGGATTAGTTACTCAGTGTATATTCAGTAGGGTACGTTACTGAAAAGGTGTTCAATGGGTTTTTGATAAGATATAGGAATCCACCATAGTCTAAGTTGTCCAGAATAGCAGAAACAGGCAGTTAACCACTTCCATCAGTTATTTTCATGGTCATAAGTTATCAAATGCTTTTACAAAATATGCCTATATTGAAGGTCTACCAGCATTTTCTAGTCATTGTCCCGTAAGACATATAAAATGAAACTTAATTTAAATTGTATTCAACACTATAAGCAATCTATAAATGAGTGACTAAAGAAAGGATGATACTACACCAGTCACATGCAAATATTCTATGACGCTGAAGCCTTGATCGTTTGCAAATGTTGGTATCCACCAGAGTTCAGGAACAAATATTCTAGGGTTACTGACTGATGACTTTGTAGCTGCATAATTTATGTCATGGAATAGAAGGGACTAAGTCTTACATCTGTTGACAAGTGCAAGTCCAGATTTATATGTAAGTCAGTAGGTTACCTGCAGAAAACAGAGCTCATGCCATTGTTTAGTTCCAAAGACCAAGTTCTTTCTTCTATGAGTCAATTTCTGCCCCTTAAGTTTCTAAGTGATTGGACAAGCACTCCTTCCATCATAGGGGGTAATATGCTAAAATTTCCTGATTTCATTATTAATTTCATATAAAAGTGCCTTCCTTACAATATCGAGACTCAACAATGTATGATGTATTTTAATCGTGGTGGTCAATCTAATTGGTCACCTTGCTGATATCTAAAATCATCTTAAAGCCTAGTCCCTGAAACTTGCTGGTGGGGGTTATTTTTTGATAGAGAAATTGACACAAGAAGAACCACCTGCTGTGGGTCATGGGCTGTGGTCCTGGATCGTATACAAAGGTAATAGCCAGCTAAGTGCAGGCATTCGTCATAAACTGCTTCTTGGCTATGGGTACAATGTGCTGCTTCAAGCTCCTGCCGTCATGACTTCCCCACAGTGCTGGGCTGCAAGCTTGCGCTGTAAGCTAAACCCTTTCTCCTTAAGTAGCTTTGTTAGGATATTGACTGTGGCAAAGGGAGAAGAAACTAAGACAGCTAATCCCACAAAGTTGATGTTCAGGGTTGAACATCAGAAGAAGCCATTCCCACAGGAGACCTGAGCGAGGTCTTCCTCTCCTTATAGATATTGTCATGTTAGAACTGAGACTGGCTTCATTCGAAATTCCAGATGACTGCTTTCTCTCATGAAATTTGTAGGTAACTGTCAACTGTTTGGAGACTTTCTTGTCTACAAATTAAATGAGATCCAATTCTTTTTTTATAAAGTTGACACACCCTCAGCTACACAGAAAATCCGAGGACAGCCTAGGTAACGTGACATTTGGGAAAAAAATAGTATATTACTTCGCGTTCAAATTCTATTAAAAAATAAAGTTGAGAGTATCTTTCAAAGTTAAATATGCAAAGCATACTATTTAAAAAACATACCCAACCTTTGCCAAGTAAACATCTTATGAAAATAATGTGTTCATGTATTTTAAAATTACTTACAATATTTTACATCCAAAAGATTGTAGTATATTGTATTTGCTGTTCTCACAGTAGGTAGTCTCATTTTGTGTCCTATAATAGGTTTCAATCATTCCAAATTTTCTACAATGTCATAGGCTTTAGGTCAACCTCAAACTAATAGACATTTGCATCTGATGCCTAGCAAATACATGTGCTTCTTAGCCCTCTGTGTTTCATGGCTTGAGTGACTACTTTCTTTCTGCACTAGAACACCTGATGGTATTTCATGTTTCTTAAGTTCACTTTTAGTGTTGCTAATGACTGACCTATGCTTTCTGTACATAAGGGACCATACTCAGTGTGGACATAATAATGATCAGACTATGGATAATTGTATATCGGAAAGAGGTGTGTTTGTTAGAGACATATTTTAGAAATAAGGAAATGGATAGATGCGGTGTGCACATGACTCTGTTCTTCCTAAATAATGATGCTAGTGTTCTAGGAAGTCGCCCTTTATTTGAGGTACAATATTTGTGTCAGAGTAGTTTTCCTATATAAATACTCTAGTCAAGATGAAGTGCGATGGGAAGATAACTCGCTGGATAAAACTCCTGCTGCATAAACATGAGGATCTGAATTCAGATATGCAGTGTTTGTTTATAAAACCAATTAGCCGAAGTGGATGTGGATGTAATTCCAGTGCTCAGTAGGCAGAGATACGGGATCATATGACAATCTTGCTAACTAGACTGGCCGATTCCAGCCCTGGGGTCAGCAAGAGCCTGAGGTTCAGGTAATAAAGCAGTGAATAATAGAGGAAGACACTTGAATCAACCTCTGGCCTCCAGAGAAGTGGACATACATTTGCCTACATGCCTGAACATGCATGTAAACATGTGCACACACGCATAGCATAAACACGTACACATGCAAAAAAGAGATAGGTAAAGTTTCAGAATGTTAACACACAGTACAGCTCTAAGCAGTTCTGTTTGAGAAGGTAAAATGGTTTGGCCTGGGCTAAGTAGGATTCGCAATGTGGATGGAAAAAGTTCTCTGCCTTACAGAGGGGCAGTGCAGTGCTGTAAACGTCACCAGAACAGAACTGATGCACTAGGATTGAAGTCAGCCTGGATGCGCTCGGCTGCTATTTTCCCAAGCTGCTTTCATGATAGTCAGAAGGACGTGTCAGGCTGCTTACCTGTTGTGAAATTCAACGTGATTTCTTGAGGGTGCAACTGAAGACTGTCATATCATCCTGTTTGCCCTCCAGTGTCAGTTTCTGTATGACTGTCATTCTTTCTGGACTCCTGTCTGTTCAGTGGCTGCTGTATAGGACAGGGTACAGAGCAACGACTGGTATTCTCTGAGTCATCTGGGCTGCTGTATAGGACAGGGTACAGAGCACCGGCTGGTATTCTCTGAATCATTTGTGTGTCCTATGTATTTACTGAGAGCTAAACACGGAAGTGTGGAGAATTCAGTGGGCTACTTCCTCGTAAATCCTAAATATTATTTCAAGTTTTAATTTTCATTAGATCAGATAGATCCACATCTGTTACATTTTTGCATACATTGAGCTGATTAATCTTAAAGAATTGGAATGCATTTGAAATCATAGTCACTAGATTCTTAATGCTAAAACTCCTGTTCATAAGAAATCACTTAATCTATAACATAATAAATAGTATATGAACCTTCTGCACATCACTCTTTCTTGTTACATTTTTCTGTAGTTATGACCTTGGCATAGAGACTCATGTCAAGGAAAAAAATACTAAGAATAATACATGTGGTTAACTCCCTAAGATATGCAACCATGTACTGATCCTTAGTTTGGCCTGGAGGGTGAGATTTAAAGTCCAGCTATGGCAGACTTATTAAGAATTGGGGAGTGTTACCATTTTTCGAAACATCCTCGAGTCAATCATAAAACTTAACAAGAGGATTCTTGCTTTGGTCTTGGCATAGGGTTGAGCTACAAGGGACTTGTCTACATAGCTGAGAGGACTCCACTGCCTGTGTTGAAGAAAGACTGGAATTTTTGCACTTTTTTTTTTCTTTAAAAGGGGTAGCCTTTGTGTGAGGAAGGACAGCTAGAGAGCATTGATGCACCAGTCTCACAGAGGACGCTCATAGAGTTTGATAGGGAAATGTTCTCTCTTATGTTTACTGGTACTTACATTGAAGTCATCTGGCAGCTTATTATGTGCACACGTAGACAGACACTAGCAACTCTTCAGCCATTGACTGGATCTGAGATTAAGCTCACCTGTCTACGTGGCTAATGAAGTCAGGCTGGTGGTCTTTGGTCTCTGTTGTTTTATTTTAAACAAGGGTTTAGGCGGTGTAAGACGTGTTGGATATATTATCCCCAGGAAGGCTCTTGCTTTACCAAGTGGATTCCTCCCCTTTCACCCCACCCTTCTCCCCTTCCCATCCCTGCTGGCTCTCTTCTTTCTTCCCTTATCTCCCGGACTCTGCTCCCCGGCATTGAAGTGCCACACTTTGAAACATACCTTGTTCTTATCTTATCTCCCATCTTTCCTTTCTCGCAGCTCTTTTCTACTACGTTTTGACTAAGTTTCATGGGAATGTTTATTTGTTACAGAAGCCTCAATATACCTGACTATATTATGCAATCCCACAACATGCACGCGCGCGCGCACACACACACACACACACACACACACACACAATGTCTGTGGATGCCGAGTCCAGGAGTAAAGGACAAATATCGGACCGTGTTTTCCCGAGCTAACAGACATAAACTTTGTTTACAATGAGCTTCCTTTCTACAGTGTGCATTTTTCGCCATGCTGTTCTTAAATCATGTTGTGCCGTCCACCCGAAGTGCACACCTGCTTGGGACATGGCTGTCTTCATTCTGGGTCTTTCCATTTCTAGAGGCAGGCTTCACACACCTTTTCATTCGGCGGTGCCCGAGGTCAATGACCCAAATATTCTTTTCGCTTCTGGCTATGTGCACTTTCTCATGTATACTCGCATCGATTTTACTCCTCCATTGTTCTGTCTGCCCTCCTTGTTGACACTCATGTTTTATAAGAATGGCTATATTAAACCGACTTCTGAAAATTTACTATTCAGTGCCGTGGCGCAAACGTGTTAATGTAACCTCTTTTGTTCGTTCGACTTTTTTTTTTTTTAAATCATATCTTGGAGTCAGGAGAAAAGAAATGGAACCCGAATGTGATGGGATAAAACTATTAACTTTTGGATATCAACTGCCTCACTATTTATTGCCATTTATTTTGTAATTATGACTTAGGAATAAAATTTATCATTGCTTCTTGCCAGCTTTAACTGCGGCAGCAGATTTAGAGATGAATTCAGATTTCAGACTTCCCCCCAGGCTGATGGACTTCTCTTTTCAGTGTAGGACACTTCTATCTGATGGCATTAACCATAAAATCCCCCATTTCGAGTCTATGATATCCTGAAGGACAACGGCTCATTTCATTTCTTATCAAGAAATCGGGCAGATCAGTCATATTTCCCAAATCAAATGGCATTTCAGAAAATTCATTTGAACCAAAAATGAGGCTTCTTCTCTGAAGAATCCAATTAGTTTAAAAGTGGTTTCCCACGAAAATTTTCAAAACAACCGAGTCTCTGGTAAAAGAAAACCCAACAACTTATTGATATGTGAATGACAATATAAATGCCTTTCTCACATATACACACACGCTCAACTCACACGCATGTTCTTCCACACACAGCCACCCTCACCCTTCCCTGTGCAGTCTCTCACACTAAGACAGGTTGCCTAAGAGCTGCAGCTAGCCATCCTGCCAAGTACTATTAATCTTCAATTTTAGTGATCAGCATTATAGTGAAATACTTTAAGATCCGAACTCCTTCCTTCCCTATCCTATTACCACAGGTATTCCACCGGGAGTGCACTAACGCCTTTTCTCCCTAAGTACACAAAATTAGCTACTTATCAGTTGATCTTCTTACATGATCCGTTAAAAACCGTGGTGTGTGTGTGTGTGTGTGTGTGTGTGTGTGTGTGTGTGTGTGTGTGTACAGGCACATAGGCTGGCCCACGGCTGCATCTGACTTTAAAAGAAGCCCAGACAAGCAACTCCTAGCCTTTCCTTACCCACTCACAAGGGGCTCGGGCCTAATTAGATTGCTCTCAAAGACAAGAAGGGATGAATTTTCTTTTTCCATCTCCCTTGTCACCCATTTAACTCAGCTGACATTCGCTGACTTCTTTTTACTTATGCCTCCCCCCCCACACACACACACACACAAGCTCCATAAATAGAGGGTTTGGAGAGCTGGAAGTAATGAGGTGAAATGTTCATAGATAAACTCTTAATCTGGTTTTCCCTTGAGATTCATAATTTCAAAAATAAACAATAGGAAGAAAGAAAGGGAAGGAGGAGGGAGGGAGGGAAGGAGGAAGGAAGGAAGGAAGGAAAGAAGGAAGAAAGGAAGGAAGGAAGGAAGGAAAAGGATAGAAAGTACCCAGACAGAGAAGTTTGGTTTCTTTGTGCGGCTTTTTTTTTTTTCTCTCAGTCTAAGAAGGCTGAAAAAGCACACAGCGCCATGTTCATACAAACCCAGTCATCAGTGCTTCTGGTCAGTCCTGGACTACTCTGGCCTTTGTTGTTTTGTTTTCTCCTAGGTTGAGATTAATGAGGGTTTGGGGAAGACGAGAAGGTAGAGCCTGTGTAGGTAGCTGTGCCTGCGAGGGGCAGAGGGGAGCTCGCAGCCACTTTGGCTAGCTTGCTATTGATTGGAATGGAGGTCGCCTGGGAGCCGCTGCTTGGGCTGCATTTCTGAAGCTGGGGTCCGGGTGGGAGCTGCAGAGCATGGGCCAGACCAGACAACACAGCTCTGCGCTAGCCAAGCTCCTGTAAGGGCAGAGGCAGAGCCAGGCAATTAGCCTTTGAAGGACATGGAAGGCACCCCTCCCCCTCTCCTCTTTTCACCACAGTATCCCAGCCTTCCTTCCCTCCTCCTCCTTCATCACCCATACTCCCAACCTATCTGAGGAATCCATTCAATTAAACCTCTCCTGGCTCCAGCTGGCTCCTGAGTGAAAGGTCACTGGAGTCCAGGAGGGAGAGAGAGACTAGGAGGAGCTTCAACCTTTCTGCCTCTGAGCTGGCCTTTCCACCCCCACCCTCCCACACGTGCCCATCCCTGCACTTCCCACTTTCTTTCTACCAACCATCTTTAATGATACCCTATGGTCAATCACTCCCCGGCGGTGAGAGGCATGCCCGGCAGCATCATTGTGGTAGGGAGAGATCGATCCGACTTCTTTTCTTATAGATGATAATGATAACCCGTGGACATAATGCCATTTTGTTTGCCTTGATTCTTGAAGGACAATCCCCGTTTGTCTGGGCCAACCAGGCTGCTTGGAGTCCTTAGTATTCTTTGCTTCCTGCATTTTGTCTTGCCTCGAAGAGATTTAATTTGCAGGAGTGACCCCACCACTGGCTTGCCTGTTCGACGCCATAGATGAAAGAATTACCCACTGCTTCAGATGCTAGTCTTCGAGTTCACATCCGCAGTTCAAATGCCGGTTACTGCCTTGAGACCATGCTTTCAGAGATGTGCTCAGAGAATTCAGTTAGGTGTACATGAAACCTTAAAAACCATAGTTTATTTCTACACGATAAACATTAAAGTAATTTATGGACAGGACTCCTTGGATGATGATTCCGAATGAGAAGATTTTTATATACAGGCACACACATTCATAAACATACAGAGATTGCTTTGTGAGTGAAGACCCTGATCTCTCTTAGATTATTTCCTCACACGATCTGCCAAACATTTCTTTAGAATAATATGGACATTGATAAGGATTTACTTACAACATTTTAAGTAAGGTGCACTCTTTCCCTGACGCATCTTGGAAACTGTCACTCTGGGTATTTAGGCATGAATATTTTATAACACGCTGCTATTGTATTTTTTTTTTAAAGAAACATGGTGTTCTTGCAGCGCCCATTCCTTTCAAGTCTGATTATATGTCGAGGCTTTGTTGGTGCTTTTATTTTTTTTTAAATGTGGGGACAAAGATTCTAGTACAACTTGTATCTGACTAGCAATCAGATATTTCTGCTGACACATTATTTTCTGCACCATTTGTTGAACCAAACTACATTTTCCTATATTCCTATTAAACTATTTGATGGTGCCTTTTTATTCTGCTTTATAATTTGGTGCACAGTTAGGTGACTAAGCTAAGACTGCTCCGGAATCGAGAAATAATGCTACAAACAATGAGTGCAGCTGAAGTAGTCTTCAGAATGTTACATCATTTAGAAAGAAGGTTGCAGAAATACTAAGGAATCTTTGTACATTTTATGACCACAAAGACTTTGTTATAAAAGATACCTAGGGCAATTACAATATATCATTTTTCCTTTTTGTCATTGGACATTATGTTCTTTGAAATGTGTGTGAAAGTTGAGAGATGCACTTTCAGCCAATTCAAAACAAATGTGAACTGAACTTTTGTTTTTGCTTTTGTTAGGAGAGGAAAAGGAAAAACAAACAGGAGAAAATGCCGTCTGACATAACATACTTATAACCCCTTCAAGCTTAGTATTTTCTTTAGGAAAGAAAAAAGACCCTTCCTAGTGTCACTTGGTATTCATAGTTTGTCTAGAACTCTTCCATTTAAATATATCACCATATGACATGGCATAGCTCATAAAAATGTGTGTTTACGTCTGTGTAAATATGTGTAGATTTCCCATGTACACAGAACCTTCTGATCCCAACAAAAAGGAGGAATGTGATTACCTACCCCTGGTTGTGTCTACACATCTTTCCTGATTTCTCAGGTAATCTTTCAGTCAATAAAGGAATGTGGAACTCATTCATAAAAAAAAAATACTTCTAAGGGCTTTATTATTTTAAATACTATGCAACTTGGTGAATGCACAGAGATGAGAAAGAAAGCATTCATGTGTTGTGTGAAACTTTTCCCAGAAAAATGTGATCAAGCATATTCACCCTAGACAAGGAAGCTACAACAGATCGAAGTATATATAGATCACCAATGTCTAATCTGGTAAACAAATGAGTTTTCTGGAGGGGGGTTGCTCATAGGAATATAGGTGAGTTGATGGAAGTAGAAATGATGGGAAGACAGTTTCATCACCAGAGTGAATGCCAGCCTCGGTGGAGCTGCTCTATGAACAACCCGCAGGTGGCTCAACAGGTTGGACCATGTCTCTTCCAGGCAGTTCTGCTGGTCTAAGGGGTTGTCTCTCAGCAGTCCTTCCTGCTTAAAAATGTTGAGGAGTGTTGTGGTTTGAATAGGATGGCCCTCACAGACTCATGTGTCCCCATGCTTGGTACATAGCTTGTGTACATGCTTGACACTACTAGGAAGTGTGGCTTTTGTTGCAGTTACTATCATCATGTTGAAGGAAATGTGTCACTGTGGGGGCAGGAAATGTGTCACTTTGAGTTTTCATATGCGCTAACTGACCCCGTATGGTACACAGTCCCATTTTCTGCCTGCAGATCAAGATGTAGAACTCTTAGCACCTTCTACAACACCCTGTCTTCCTTGTTTCCCACCATGAAGATAATGGACTAAACCTCTAAAACTGCAATCCAGCCCTAATTAAATGTTGTCCTTCATAAGAGTTGCGGTGGGGGTGGTCATGATGTTTCCTCACAGCAACAGAAACCCTAACTAGGACAAGGAGGAAGAGGTCTAGTGAGCCTGGTCAGTTTCAGACTTCCTCAGGTTTCCGAGTTGTTTACTTCCTGACTGGCAGTGAGTTTATTTAAAGAACTGAATTATTTGGTTCATGTATTACATTGTAGCACTTAAGAAGCTTCCCTGAAACAGAGCTTTGATCTTGGAGAGAATTGCTAGCACTACCCTTTCTCTCCTTCAGAGTCAGAGAGCAAAGTGGTAAGAGAGGGTATTGCCAGGTTCTTGACCTCTTACCCAGAGAGTTGAACATAAGAGCTCACACAGATTTTCAAAAAACAGCAAGGTAATTTTGTTCAAAGTGAAGCAACAGTAGAGGCTAGGAGACGATGACACCGTTCTTCATGCAGTTAGAATTGGTGGACCTGGTAGATCATTGTGGTGGCAGCAATGGCAAGAAGGGGAAATTGAAGAAGCACCTAGAATCGAGCTCACTGCTTATTTACTGCTCTATTACCACACTAAAACCATGACGCAGGCAGCTTATATCACTGTGAAGACCGTGCCAGCAGATAAGTAGAGCTCACCTCTTGACACACAACCACAAGGCAGGAAGGACTAACTGGAAATTGAACGTGCTTTTGAAACCTCAAAGCCCCTACCCCGGAGCTCCCTTTCCCATCAAGGTTATATAATCCTTCCCAAACGGTTCCGACAGCTGACGACTAACATTCAAATATATTCATGCCCGTGGGGGACATTCTCATTCAAACCCCCACAGTGATTGGCTAGTGTGAGGGACACATCAAGAGCCACTTTAACTGTAGTAAAGGGAACTGTCTGTAACTCCAGGGTGCCTAGATTCAGTTCCCAGCACCCACATGGTTGCCCATAACTCTCTGTAACTCCACCTTCAGGCATTTGATGTTCTTTTCTGACCTTCACAGGCACCAGGATTGCACATGCATGTATGCATCCAAAACATTCATACACTTTAAAGCAAAAATAAATGAAAAACATTTAAAAGAGCTACTCTTGAAATCGCTGCGATAAATATCAGTGTGACTGTTCTCTCTATAGAGAGGAGAGCAGCTTTATGGGAGATGCTGGATCCAGGTATGGAGAATGTGCATTTAAGATATACTTAATAAGAGTCATGGCAAAGCAAAACTTTAAAAGAGAAGATATGCAATTTGAGGACTATCAGATATAGTTGATCGTTTAGCTCTTACTGCCAGGGGTCTGGAGTGTGTTGGAACGAGACACAGAGCTGGACTCAGGTGTAGCTTTAAAGACCATGGTCTCTGGACATTCTAGCTCTCTATACTGAATGCTAAAAATCTAAAAATAATTTTTGCTCTTTCTGAGGGTTAAAACCTCTGGGTTTGTTGCTTATGCTAGGCTGGCTGACCAGTGAGGCCTGGGGATTCACCTGTCTCTGACTGCTCAGCCCAGATTGTGAGCACACACCATCACAGCCAGATTTCCACGTGGTGGATATAGATTAAACTCTCATGCTCAAGGGACTGATGCATGCACTCCACTGGCTGAGGTGTCATACCAGCACCATAGTAGCTAGGAGGGATTTTTGTCAGCCTTGTCTCACACATGCTCCTATGAAAGTAGAAGCTGAGAACAAAACAAACAAGAAACTATGAGCATGTGTGGAGTTAAACGGTTTTCTCAAACCATGATTTACACTACCAATGTTTAATAGCAAACATAGCTCACTCTGGTATTTATTTTGAGCAGTAATTTCCTAGGTAGAACCATCACTGGCGTTCCCTGGTCTCCAGTGAGTTGCCCTGTACCCTCTAACAGAGAAGCAATGCACTTCTCTTGCACAGGCAAGACTCACAAACCGGGCACTTGGGCATGTGCTTTGACAGACCGGTCAAACTGTTTTGACTGAGGCCAGCCCTCAGTCCGCATTTATCCAAAAATTTGAGCTCAGTTTCAATACCGATTTAAAGTCTGTCCATTTTATATTTGACACTTAATCTAGTCACTGGGAGTCTCACCTAGTCACCAGCACATAAATCCTTACAGATTGGAACCCACCTATCCCTCTCCCTTCCAATCATGCTTCTCTGCCTTCCACACTTCTAGCTGCTACAATCATCATACCAACCAATCAGTAGTAAATTTGCACTAATTTTTATTTCTCTCCAGAATGTATCTACTCAATTTGAACACAACACTCCCTTTCTCGTGCTTCAACTCCCAGATTAAAGTTGTTTCCCTCAAAAAAACAAACAAAAACAGAAAACCTTTTCTTTAGCTCTTTCTCTACCATATATGACCTCCCCATTATAGACTTCTTGTATCCAGTGCCTTTTCTAAATGAAAATGTATTTCATTGTATGTTTTATGAATCAGACCAATAATGCTATCCATATATTTCACTACTCATTATCTTCCCTCAAAATTATAAAGGTCTTGGAGAAACTTTATTTGTTCTTCATGATATATTAATACCAACCTTTCTCCAGAATCATATCTCACGTTTTAGTGGAAAGTCAAGATGTCAGCTCATTAATGGAGATAACTGAATGAACTAATCTAAGTTTTACCTGTACAGATGATTGCTTTATTAGTTTGTCTTGAGCATTGAAAAAATAGTTTGGAATTCCTCTTGAAAACCTCACCTAGGTATAAAGGTTAACATTTATTCTCTAGATGGAATTACCATCTCAGAGTTTTACAGCTGTTATAAGCTCACTCTTTTCTAGTTCTGCCTACGCTCTGTCTTTCTAGCTCAACTCAGCTCTTCTGGCCCAAACTGCTCTCTAAGCTGACTGATTTAGCTTCTCTTGGCTTCTGACTGAATTGCTCTGCTTAGCCTTAAACTAACTCTAGCAAATTGATCTAAACTTCTGGTTTCTTTTCAATCTATGTCTTGTTCTGCATCTTAAAAACTGCCTATTATGGTAAAACTGCCTTCTATCTATCTATCTATCTATCTATCTATCTATCTATCTATCTATCTATCTATCTATCTATGCTGTTCTGTGAGTTGAATATATCTTATCTCTCACTCATTCTATCAAATCTTTCTCTGATTCATCACTTTGTCTTCCTCTCAATTACACATCATGTGCAAATATGGCTGCTACCTTCTATAAATTAACCTTACCTACATTCTTTGGGATTAAAGGTGTGAACTAAGGGAGCATTTGTATTCCAGTCAGGTCATACTGTAATCCAGGTGCCTGTCTGCATTCTGGCCCTGCATTGTTGGATATGATCCCTTGCCGGAGAAGCCATGTTGCTGGATTAACATTCCTCTATGCCAAGGGCTTTCTGTTCCATGCTGCCAGTGCTCTTCCTCATGCATGGTTCTTCCTTGTGCATGGTTACTTGTATTTTTCTAGATACACCTTAAATGTCAGCATTATTTGTAATTTTCCTGGAGCCATTGACTCTAGTTACTTTATTCTCTCAGGAGGATATAAATTCTGTTCAAAACTGAAACTGAATCCCAAATCCTTTGGCCCAAACAGTTTTTCAGTACATGGCTTATGGCTGCTTAGCTGCAACCAAGGAAGAATTTCAATTTTGATATTTACAAGTCCTAAAACTCTTAGGGACCACCAAAAAATACCTTTTAAAATGTGCATGTGAACATCTCAGAATCTAAATTATCTCAGAATTCTAATCTTTTCTCACTTACTATTTCTAGTCAGTAACCCAGTTTTGCAAACACATCAATTTACTCTTGGTTCACCCTACTTTCTTCACATTTTCTCACTTGCTTTGATTCAAGTATTATATGAATATTTGGGCTTGTCACCTTGACTGCAGACCACTTCGTACAATACATGTCCCCTCAACCACATGGAAAAAATCATTCCAAAATGTCAAGCATTCTGTAGTTTTCCTATAGACTAAAACCTTTCAGGGACATTCCATCCCTGTGAACAGAGTATCCTGTTTTTTACACCAGCCAAAATCAAGTCCAGAGGACTAAGGGTAGACTAAGATCAAAATCTGAATTAATGTGAAGAGGAGAGAAGAAATTCCATGCCCTAAATACTCTGAATTTCCCTTTCTGCTAGTCATAATCTGCAATGTGTGGCATCAGCTGTAAAAGACCAAGCAGATTCAATCAATTGATGTATCAACTTTTTATTAAATTATTTTATTGATTTGAATTCCAAACGTTGACCCACTTCCTGATCCCCTCTCCCTGAGTTCTTCACCCCATCAACCCTAAACCTCCTGCCTCTGAGAGGGTGCTCCCCCACGCACCCACCCACCCACCCCTAACCTCTTGCTTCTGCTACCTCAATCCCATCAGCATCCTTCTTCCTTGGAGCACCAAGTTTCCACAGGATTAAGCACATCCTCTCTCACTGAGGACAGACAAAACAGTGCTCTGCTGCACAAGTGTCTGATGCCATGGACCAGTCCATGTATGCTCCTTGCCTGGTGCTTTCATTTCCTCTCTGTCATTCTTTGGGTTTATTATATATTCTTATTTCATAGGATTTGCTATATTATAAAGTTTGATTTTAGCATAGGTAGGGGTGAGTTGTTAAGAGCTGCTCTATGCTCATGGTGAGTGCACCCGTGGCTCTACACCTGCCCAAGAGCTTTGGAGTCACAAATGGAAGACACACTTACACACACACACACACACACACACACACACACACACTATATATATATATATATATATATATATATATATATATTATCTATCTATATTTTAATCTGCCTTAGCTGGACACTTCCAAATCTCCCCTTGGCTAGCACACATTCCCCTTCAGTATTCCTGAGTTAACACTTTCTAAATCTCTACTTTATTTTTGCTGCCCTGTTTCCATCTGGGCAGCCCTCCCATGTGGCTGGTTTCCCCTTTGCCACCTACATTGTTCGATGGATGATTTCTCTCCTGGGGCTCTTAAATCTGATCTCTCTGCGTCCACATCACGGCAATTCTTTTCCTTCTCTCCTCTGCACTTCTTCCCTGAGGATCCTTAAAGTCCAGTTTCTTTCATGCTGCCCAGCCATTGGCTATTGGCTCTTTGTTGATCAATGGAAAACCTACTGGGGGAAAGGGACCCTTAATTGTCTGGACACACAGGTTCCTATGTGATTTTGGGAGCTGAATTAAGACAAAGAATTAGAACCAGTCTCCAACAACCAAACATTTTCGGGCAATTCATAAATGTCCTGAGGAGAACACTTTCATAATGTATATTTGAATGGTCCATGTTAAAGATTTACACTAGATACTAAATATACAAATGCCATGAAACAGTATTGTTGATACATGTAACTATTCAACCTTAATTTTCTTAAACTCTTCTGCATATATGTTATGGCTGTTGGCTTAGTTTTTTTGTGGACTACAGACAGTGGGAGTGAGAGGGTCTCTGACTCTTTGGCCTGCTCTTGGGACCCTTTGCCTGCTACTGGGTTGCCTCACCATCCATCCTTGGGGTGAGGGTCTGTGCCTGGTATTATTGCACCTCGTTGTGCTGTGTTCAGTTAATATCCATGGAGGAAGAGAGGAAAAGGGGTAGATCTGGAAAAAGGAGGAGGTAGGGAGATCTGGGAGAAGGGAGGAAGGGGAAGCTGTAGTCAGCATATATTGTATGAGAGAAAAATAATTGAAAAGAAACAGAAAAACCTTACACAGAATAATAATGTACCTATTATACAAAAAAAACCTAACCATAATTGTCAATTCATGCATGAGATCAAACCAAATCACTAATCTATGTTTTTTTAATTACATCGTATATAATTTAGAATTACGTGTTCCTAAAAATCATGAATTCTGGCTAGACTGGATGGCCACTGAGTTTAAACCTAGATCTTGGAAAGCAAAGCCATGCAAATCTCAATTATTTAGAATCCAGTCTGGTCTACATAGAGAGTTTTAGGCTAACCAGGACTACAGAGTGAGACTGTGCCAGTAAAAGAAGGATGAAGAAGAGGAGGAGGAGGCGGCAGAGGAGAACAGCAGCAGCAACAACAACAACAACAACAACAGCAACAACAACAGCAACAACAACAACAACAGCAACAACAACAAGAGAAACAACAACAGCAACAACAACAGCAACAACAACAACAGCAACAACAACAGCAACAACAACAACAACAACAGCAACAACAACAACAACAACAGAAACAACAACAAGAATGAGGAAGAGGAGGAGGAAGAAGAGGAGCTTACTTCCTAGAACCAGAAACAAAGCTACAAATCTCTTAGAAGTGGAGACACGCTGATAACATGGGTGTGATTTGTCTTATTAAAAGGTACCCTAAGTGAAGCCATATTTCCATTAATTTGCTTGGTTAGCAGAATTAATCAACTCATCTTCTTATTACTTGAACCTAGCATTGAACTGTGAACTGATAAAATTATAAGTCCAAAAGGAGAAAGTTATGGTTAGGAATTCCAAATTAGAAAATGTGCTTGATAAAGTATCAGTTTCTACGTTATGAATTGTGCACATATGTGTGTGTGTATAAATAAATAAATATATATGTATATAAATATATATGTATATATTAGAAAGCATTATAGTTTATTAGTTAAAATGTGATATAGTATTAACATAGATTACATTCAAATAAATTCAGGGAAATACTCCTTCTTAGAGATTTTGTGGTCTTGAGTAACTGTACTTTTCTCCTACTGACAGAATAAGACACCAGTGACTCTCTCCTACAAAGGGGTCACTCTTCCATTTCAGCTGATCTCAGAGGTCTTGTTGGGAACAAATTACTTGTAAGTTCAGGCCTCAGAAGACCCATGTGTACTATAAGACTCTACTGTACCATCTTGTTCTGCATTTGCACACAAATCCATCCACTTGAGCTCTGAGCTTGAGTTCAAGTGATCTCTGTAGAGCTGAGTCTCTGGAGACCAAAGTAAAAGTCAAATGAATGTTGCTTTCCTATGTTGACAGATGACAGTCACTGGGGGGCTTCAAAGACCTCTGTATATAAAACATCCTCACTGCTGAGATTTTCAGGCTGCATTTATGACAGACCTAAAGATCTGAATTGAATGAGGGAACATGGAAGTGTCCTCCTTAGTATTTTCTCAAGGTTCTGTCACTGTATGAATTAGTGAGAGACAATCACTATCCAACACAGGGAAAGCAATCCTCTGATTATTTCAACAGTAAAAACATTTTAACATAGCAATGTATTGGAGTAAACATGTATTGCAATCCACAGTGTTCATATTTAGTGACTAGTACAAGCTAGGACCAGCAGAGTCACTGACTAATTTCATTCACCCTAGATTTGAGCACATTTTAGGAGTGTTGTAGGTTTGGAGCAATTTTCTCGAATTATTATGATCTCAGTTTCCTCATTGGTCCCATGATTAACAATTTCAGTTCACCTAAGTAATCCTCCTGATGTGGTTCAGAATAGGACGGCTTACTCGTATTTTCAGGGAGTTCAACCAGTTCCCACCCATCCAGTTCCTCTACCCAAAGGTACTCAGTAGATAGTTTCCTTTACCTGCCTCTCTTTGGATCATCTGCCTGCTCTTCAGTTCTGTGGCTTAAAATGTCCCAGAGGTAGAAACTATTGTGAATTTGGAGATAGCAAAATGAATGCAACCTATTTTAATAAGCTGGCATTTAAAATATTAAACAATTGGATACTGTAAGTTAAGTTCTTCCGTAAAATCATTTTGTTCTCTTGAAAGGATTCCACTTATTCTTGTCTGGCCTTGAATTCTTGATCTTCCTGCCCTCTTCCACCTTCCAAGAGTTGAGATCACAAGAATGTGCCCCTATACCCAACTAAATATTCATTTCCCAGAAGTCTAAATACAGCTAATTCTCCTTTAAAATCTGTTCTATAGATCAATAGTTTTGAATAAACATACTGATAATAGATTCCAAGTTTATTAAGTAATTATATTACTACTAATAAAACAATAGTAATATTAATTTCATAAAAAATAATTATATTAGTTTTCCTATATTGAAGGTAAAAGTGTAATCAAAAGGGAAAGCACGTGAATATTACACTGATTCCATTTATGCAAATTTCAGGGGTTTGAAAAACTTACCTCTAACACAAATCAAAATAACAGTTGCCTATACAGGCTGAGAGTGGTTATAATATAGAAATTAATTTTCTTGGGTGGCACTCCCAATGAATCTTGTTTGAAATGTGGCTTGCATGACTGTACTCTACAGTTGTCAAAATTCGTTGAGCTCAACACATGAAGGCCCACCGTATGTAAAATTTCCTCAGCTACAAATGAAGTACTTGTGGGATATACACACATTGGCAGCTTACTGTCCCATTGGTCTCCCCTGTTGCCATAATAGGACCTGGAGCTTTGCGATGTGGAAACTAGAGATACAAAGGCACGTTTCTGGTTTGCCAAGTAATTCTGGGTTTGGCCCTGTTGAAGAGGGAGGGAGGGAAGGAGAAGGAGAAGAAGGGTGAAGGGGGTCTGTACTTTGGCCTTTCTTATTGATTTCTTGTTAGTAATCATTGTGTGCAGCTGTTTGGGAAGTGATTCTGGTTATATATTTCCCCACTTGACAATAGTTTTGACTCATGGCCTCAGCTTAGTCCAAATTCATTGCTTAGATTTTGTCAGCACTGCAGACAAGAGGACAGCACGAATCACGGAGTGGAGGAACCGGACACCGATGAAGACTGAGATGCATTACTGGTCCTGTATATATGCAGTTAGACCCCGGATCTGCTCTTTCTCAAACGTCTCGGGCTGGTGGAAGACAGAAGACTTTTCTGGGAGGTTAGAATGAAAAATCTTTGACACTAACCGCTTTAGACAAAAAGGCCATCGACAGTTTTCACACCTGAAGCTTTCAGAAAGTTGGCTGACCTCACATTTCAGTTCAGCTCTAGTTCTCCACTCCCATTGGCAAATGGCTAGCAGATTTTTCTTCAGGGAAATAGATCGGTCTAAGTGAAATGGATGTAGATATGACAATTTGTGTTTGCAGCCCAAACAGATGGGCTTTTATTAAATTATTCTTCCATGAGACCCATTAATAAGTAAGGTTTTAAAATGCATGCTGGCCCTAAAATTTGCATTTTAAATTCATAACATTTTTAACACAAATAGAGAAATAAGGATCATCACATAATCTTGGAAACCCCAAGCAAGAAGTGGGGGGAGCCAAATGAGGTAAGAAAAAGTTGTAAAGAAAAAAGTTTAAAGTAAAAATTAAAACTCAAAGAAAATAAGGTCTTTCTTATGTAGTCAAATATAATTTATCTAGTAACCAGAATTGATCAATTTTTAATTTTCCCCTGCAGTAAACACTTATATTTGTACAGTAACAATTCCTTGGTTTATTTCACTTTAATTTTTATAAAGAATAAAGTCAACTTTATGACATTATTTAAGTTCAAATAAACATTCAGTAATGAACAAAAATCCACACATATAAAATAAAACTGACTTTGTATGACACAGCTTCGGGTTTCCAAATTCTAAACACAATTTTAAGGACTTGAGAGGTTATATTAAATTATACAATTAAAGCTTACTGTATTTAGCTACATAATCATTGTGGTTTTATTTAGAATCTTCACCTTAATCAGCACTGTAATACAATAAGAACTAAAATGAAAACTGCAGCCAGACACATCATATGTGTCTATATTGTATGTTATAAATTACTCACAAAACGAAAGGGGTAGTAGCAATGTCTGCATGTACCAGGAAAGAAAGAACTGCATCAAGGGTTCTCCAAATAAGTTTTCTCGAAAAACAGACTAATAGGGTAAGTTAAAGGTCATATATATCATTAAACTACACAGTCATCCAGTCAAGAAATTCAAATTGGGGTTAAATAAATGCTTCAAGGGTTAAACTGCATTTAGAGAAAACCCGGATTCATTTTCCAGCCCCCAAATAGTAGCATCAGTTCCAGGGGGCTCATCCCCCTCTTCTGGCCTCCTTGGGCACTGCACACCTTGCTACCATGCATACATGGTCACACATACACATAAAATAAAAATAAATCTTAAAAAGGAGAGGAAAGGTCTCAAAACTATGACGTTTATAAAATTCGAATGGTAACAGATTTAGAGAAAGATGTGCTGGTACATTGTAGAGATGACAACGTACCTATCATTAAATTTTAACATTTAACATTTAACCTATAATACCTTCACACACGCACCCTGCAGTTTCAGTTACCATCAAAGCCCAAAAACTAATAATAATTTAAAAAAAAATCAAATGACAAATTACACAGAGAACCCATGCTTCAAACTGCGTACCAAACTGAGCAGCATCGTGAAGACTTTTGCCATCCTGTCCTATCCTGCCGTAGATGAGATTCACTCGTTAACAAATGCATTCACGCTGTACAGGCTCCCCGTGCATCAGTTACCCGTAGCCATTTCAGTTAGTAGATCAGCTGAGAGCTTTAATCAGAGTGCTTGTGTTCAAGTGGCCCTTCTCTGGTAGCCTAGCAATGGTTACCATGCCTACATCTTCCCTCTCGTTTCATCTTATCACTTAGGCGGTGTGTCACACCATCACAAGGGCGAGGAGGAAATAGAGTACAATAAGATACAGAGAAGAAGCCGGGCAGAGTGGCACCCCCTGCAATCTCAGCCCTCCAGAGGCTAGGGTAGGAGGGTTGCCAGGGAGGCCAGTCCTAGCTGCATAGAAAGTTCCAGGTCAGCCTGCGCTGCAGAGCGAGGCTCTTGTCTCAAAAAGCCGGAGACTTCCGGGTTCCTCCCTCCGGCAAGATGGCGGCGTTTACGGACGAGCAGCAGAAGCCGAAGCTCCGGGAGCTGTTGGAAACCGGCATAGAACTTCTGGAGGAGGTGGAAACTACAACCCAACCCACAGGCTCCAAGCAAATCCAGGAGAAGGTGAGGAAGGCCTTGAAACACCTGGAGAAGGCCTCGGAAATGTTATCGCAGCTCGATTTGTTCAGCAGGAACGAAGATTGGGAGGAGATTGCTTCCGCTGACCTCAAGTACCTGATGCTTCCGGCCCTGAAGGGCGCGCTGACCCTGAAGCTGGTGGGCACCAACAATCGCCTCCACCTCCTGCAGGATGCTCGAGAGCTCTTCATGAACTTCCTAACCCAGAGCCACAGCTACCATGTGGCTGAGTTTCAGCTGCCCTGGGCCCAGAGCAGCTCACAGGAAAGCAACCCCGCTGCTGCTGCTACTTCTGACACCCTGGAGCACAACCTCGTTGCCATGGCATCCCAGAGGCAGGCCAAAATCCAGAGGTACAAGCAAAAGAAGGCGGTGGAGCAGAGGCTGTCTTCTCTGAAATCGGCCGTGGAGAGCGGCGAGGCGGACGACGAGCGTGTCAGGGAGTATTACCTCCTTCAACTTCGTAGGTGGATTAACATCAGCTTGGATGAGATCGACAGCATCGACCAGGAGATAGAGATCCTGAGGGAAAGAGACTCCTTCGGTGAGGCATCAGTTTCTCAAGCGTCTCCTCAGGAGAGACCTCCGCTGAAACCCTTTGTCCTCACTCGAAGTGTTGCCCAAGCACAAGTCTTTGGAGCTGGATACCCAAGTCTGGCAACTCTGACGGTGAATGACTGGTACGAGCAGCGCCAGAAAGGTGAGGTCTCATCTTCTGTTCGGGAAGCAGAGAGGCAGGCACCACCACTCGAGACTCTCTCTGTATCTGAGCCAGAAAAGCCGGACCTGGAACAAAAGGAAGAGGAAGATGAGAATGCCCTCCACAGGATGCAGGAGTGGGATGACTGGAAGGACACCCATCCTAGGGGCTACGGCAACCGACAGAACATGGGCTAATGTCCCATCCCCTCGGTGTGAAAGGGTGAAGGAGCACTTACCTTCCCAGACCAGGAAAACCCTGTTCTCTTCCCTTCCTTCGGCCCCTGCTTCAGGAGTGTGCAACAAAGACAGATACTGAATCTTGCTTTGTATTCAATAAAATGCCACTATCAAGTTGTATTTGCACCCTAGTTAATGCCCGGTGCTCTCGTTTAGGCATTGCTGTCACCACGGTGTATTGCAGTTTCTTAAGTGGATAGGAAGAGTGCCAAGAAATGGCTGTGTAATCATTGACTGTATGATTTCTCTTTAAAAAAATAAAATACCTTTTCTTGGAAAAAAATATATCCAGAGAGAACATTCACGTAAGTTTCATGACGGTATGTTTGTAATTATTGTTAATATCCGGGCCTGACGTAAACTGCTATAAATATATGTATGTTGGGAAATACGTGGTTTATATAAGATTGGATCATATCTTTATGCAGCTGATTTGGAACAACAAACTGAGAAACTAACAGGAAGGTGTTACAAAAGAAATGACCTAATAGATGTGGGGGCAGAGACTGTGAAACACTCAACTGGATACATGAAGTTACAGAACAGCCAACTTCTTTAATTATGGAGTATCTAGAACCTTCTCAACATAATGTTGAAGTGAAAGGGGAAGCTTCATAATTATTTGCTGAGATTTAAATATGGCTTCATTTATTTTTAATCTTAATGTTTGTACTAGAAATAGCATCCTAAAAGAGAGTGGAAACTTAACAATATTTATCAAATATAAAAATACAGACACTTGACTCAGAATTTTCACACTTATATCTGTAGAAAGGTGATTCACATCATTTATGGAAAAGTGGTGACATGTCCCTTGTAAAATCTAAGATCTAGAAACTACTTGGGACCTGAAAAGACCTAGGTTAATAATTGTTTTTGAGGTTATACAATGGATTATTAATAAACTGGGACTTTAAAGCATCTTAGATTTTGTAGGAGGTAACTTAGGAATATTTTCCAAGTATAAATTAGTACAGAAGGGAATGAGATTTAAAAAAAAATAAATCCGAATGAAATAAGGTTGTTTGGAGGGAAATAGCCATGAACACTGTGGTATGCTATACTGTTGCTATGCAAATCATCAATCACATATGCTTATTAGGACTTAAAATATTCATTAAGTTTATCAATGATGGTTATTAATGGTGTTCTGGCAAATGGTTAGCAATTGTGTCCTCGAGAAATCAAAAATGAAAACAAAACGTGATTTAAAGCGTCTGCCACTATTTGTGGTGTAAAGACTTCTCCATGCTGATGTCACCTTAACAAATTGGCACTGAGTTCAAAGCCAAGAACGTGTCCATAATTCAGTTTTCAAGCCAGGATGAGCCAGCTGCAGCACATTACTGGGGGTAAGGAAACCTCAGGCGCTTGTGTTACTGGAGTTCTGTGCTCACAACCCTCTTATACATCACTTCTGATCGCTAATAATAAGGCTACAGAAGCCATCGAGCAATGCTGAACTTCCGTGAGGTTTAATTTCCCTATGAAGTTGGACAAGCAGAACCGCTAAGCTTAACTTTCACACTAAACAAAGATCAGGCAATTTACCTGATTTTCCTTTGCCCCCGTTGGGCTCTTAGATGTGTTTCTATGTAGAGTAAAGAAAATATTAGGTATAACAAGAATGAGCTATCAAACCGATACTTCCTGACCTTTTGAAATGGAAAACACATCTTAAATTAACAACATGCATGGGATAAATGCACTGAGTTCTGCCTTTGACTTCAAACTATCTCACTTTCTAAGTGTGTGTGTGTGTGTGTGTGTGTGTGTGTGTGTGTGTGTGTGTGTCCATCCACTTTTTGACAAGCTCTAATTCTGGGTCTTTCAAAATCCCCACAGTAAATGCTTGGCTAAATAACAAGGAAAGAGAAATGATCTTCCCCCTAAGTGATGGCTGATCCCAGCAGCAGTCTCTTCATTTGCTCAATGCAGTGTCGTCTGCCTACCCTCACATCCGGGCAAAGGTCATGTACCAGTGGTGTTTATCCAGGTCTGTGTTTATTCACACCTGGAAGCAACCAGAAGGTATTGTTGTAATGGAAAGAAGGAGGAATAAGAAAAAAAACATGAGAGAGATGATAAAAACTTCCATTAACAGCAATAAATCTTACCCATCATGATAAGGCCTTAAAAGGGGGAGGCTACACAACAAGTAAACGCATTGAAGTCTGAATTTCTCTCATGAAAATCACCATGTCTAATAAAATATAAGCAAAGCATAGCATACGAAGGAAAGGTGCATTAACTGTGTTACAGGGCTACGTTGAAACCTTTTTTTCATTTGTTTATTTACTTCCAGATCTCAGCTTGCCCCACCCCTCTTCCTCCCCTGCTAGTCCTTCCATCTCCCCTCACCCCCTTTCTCCTCAAAGAATTAGTGAGAAAGGGATCCAAAGACGTGCACCAGAATCAGCAACAGCCCCTGCTCCACTTGTTAGGAGACCCACATGAGAACCAAGCTGCACCTGTTTTACGTATGTGTAGGGGGACTAGATCTCTTCTGTGAACGCTTTTTGTTTGGTGGTTCAACGAGGTGAGCCCCTTTGGGCCCAGGTGAGTTGTCTCTGTGTGATTTCTTGTGGCGTCCTTAACCTCTCTGGCTTTCAATCCGCTGCCCCGCCCACACCCCAGATTCACTGTGCTCCTCATGTTTGTCTTTGGGTGTCTTCATCTATTTCCATCAGCGGCTGGGTGAAGCCTCTCAGAGGACAGTTACCTTAGGCTCCTGTCTGCAAGTATAGCAGAACGTCATTAATAGTGTCAGGGGATGGCTCTCGCTCAAAGGATAGGTCTCTAATTGGGACAGTCATTGGTTGGCCATTCCCTCAGTTTCTGCTCAGATTTATCCCTGCATGTCACATAGGCAGGACAAATGTGGGTCCAAGGCTTTGTTGGTGGGCTGGTGTTCCTATGCTCCATTTGCCTTATCTTGTCTGGTTACAGGAGGTAGCCATTTCAATTTCTATATTCTCTGTTGCTAAGGTCACCCTCATAGACTACTTGGAGATTCCCTGCTCCTGAACTCCTGGCTTCTACCAGAGCTGCCTCCAAACACCACCATTTTCAGTGTGATCTCTCTCTCTCTCTCTCTCTCTCTCTCTCTCTCTCTCTCTCTCTCTCTCTCTCTCTCTGTCTGTCTCTGTCTCTGTCTCTGTCTCTCTCAGTTCAACCCCACTCCCTCTCTCACCTAGTTGTCTCCCTCCATCTACTTCCAGTGTCTATTTTATTTACCCTTCTAAGTGAGAATCAAGCATCTT
This sequence comes from Rattus rattus, assembly GCF_011064425.1. Classification (NCBI taxonomy): domain Eukaryota; kingdom Metazoa; phylum Chordata; class Mammalia; order Rodentia; family Muridae; genus Rattus; species Rattus rattus. Next base: position 10,825,042 of record NC_046159.1, read on the forward strand.
CCCTTAGATGATGCTTCTTACTTAGTTTCTTGGGATCTATGGATATTTTTTAAATTATTATCTATTTGTTTATTTTACTCTTCAGATTTTATTCTTCTTCTGGTCTACCCTCTGACATCCCATACCTCCTTCCTGCCTCCCTTTGTCTATATGAGGATGTCCCAACCCCCCCAATCTCCATCCCACCAGACCCTTAAACTCCTTGGGATCTCCGGTCTCTTGAGGGTTAGAAGCATCTTCTCTGACTGATCCCAGACCCAGAAGTCCTCTGCTGTATATGTGTTGGGGTGGGGGGCTCATATCAGCTGTGTATGTTGCCTGGTTGGAGGTCCAGTGTCTGAGAGATCTCAGGGGTCCAGGTTAATTGAGATTGCTGGTTCTCCTTCAGGGTTGCCCTCCTCCTCAGCTTCTTCTAGCTTTCCTCTAATTCAACCACGGGTCAGCAACTTCTGTTTCTTGGTTGGGTCCAAATATCTGCACCTGACTCTTTCAGCTGCTTGTTGGGTGTTTTGGAGGCAGTCATGATAGGTCCCTTTTTGTGAGTGCTCCTTGATGGTGTCAGATCTCTCGGGGCATCCCCTTGAGCAGGATCCCATTTTGCATCTGTCACTGGTCCTTCTTTTCCTCAGGTTCTTCTCCGTTTCCATCCCTGCAGTTCTTTCAGACAGCAACAATTATGGATCAGAGTTTTGACTGTGAGATAGCAACTCCATCCCTCACTTAGTGCCCTGTATTTCTGCTGGTGGTTGGCTTTACAAAGTTCCCTCTCCACACTGTAGGGCATTTCATCTAGCCCCACCCCCTTGAGTCCTGAGAGTCTCTCACCTCCCAGGTCACTGGTACATTCTGGAGAGGACCTCCACCTCCAACCTCCAGGAGGTTGCCTGTTTCCATTCTTTCTGCTGGCCCTCAGGGCTTCAGTCGTTTTACCCCATCCCAATACAAGATCATGTTCCCCTCTCCCTGCCCCTTCCCCTTTCCCTCCAAAGTCCCTCCCTCCCTACCCCCTTCTGGTTGCTTTCTTCTTCCTCCATAGTGGGACTGAGGAATCCTCACTTGGGTGCTTCAGCTTGTTGACCTTTTTGAGTTCTGTGGACTGTATCTTGGGTTTTTTGTACCCAAAATGTACTGTTTTTTTTTTGTCTGTACTGGTTTTTTGTTTGTTTGTTTTGCTAATATCCACTTATTAGTGAGCATATACCCTGCATGTCCTTTTGGGTCTGAGTTGCCTCACTCAGGACGATATTTTCTAGTTCCATCCATTTGCTGCAAAACTCGGGATATCTTCCTTCTTAATACCTTAATTCCATTGTGTAAATGAACTACATTTTCTGTATCCATTCTTCTGTCATGGGATATCTAGGTTGTTTCCAGCTTCTGGCTATCACAAATAAGGCCCACTATGAACATAGTGGAACATGTGCCCCTGTGGCATGATGGGGCATCTTTTTATATTCCTAAGAATGGTACTGATAGGTCTTCAGGTAGATCTCTTTCCAGTCTTGTGAGGAACCTCCAAATTGATTTCCAGAGTGGTTGTACCAGTTTGCAATCCCACCAGCAATGGAGGAGTGTTCCTCTTTCTCGACCTCCTCACCAACATGTGTTGTTTACTGAGTTTTTAATGTCAGCCATTCTGGTTGGGGTAAGGTGGAATCTCAGGGTCATTTTGTTTTGTATTTCTCTGATCACTAAGGACTTTGAACATTTCTTTAGATGCTTCTCAGCCATTTGAGTTTCCTTTATTGTGAAATCTTGGTTTAGCTCTATACGCCATTTTTTGAATGGGTTGTTTCATCTATTCAGTGGTAAGCTTCTTGAGTTCTTTATATATTTTGGATATTAGCCCTCTATCAGATATGGGGTTAATGAAGATATTTTTCCCAATCTGTAGGTTGCTTATTTGTCTTATTGACTATGTCCTTGGCCTTACAGATACTTTCCAGTTTGATGAGGTCCCATTTAGCAATTCTTGGTCTTAGAGGATGAGCTATTGGAGTTGAGTTCTCTTTAGGAAACCCTCCTGCCCCATGCCAATTAGTTCAAGGCTCTTTCCCACTTTCTCTTCTGTTAGATCTAGTTTTATGTTTAGATCCTTGATCCACTTAGATTTGGTCTTTTCATTGTTTCCTGAAATATTCTGGATGTTTTGGGTTAGGAGTTTTTTATGCTTTGAATTTTCTATGAGAGGTGTGTCAATCTCTTCTACAGTATCTTCTATACCCAATATTCTCTTTTCTATCTCTTGTGTTCTGTTGGTGATACTTACATCTGTAATTCCCGGCCCCTTTCCTAAGTTTTCCATTTCTTGGCTTCCTTGCATTTGTGTTTTCTTTATTGTTTCTACTCCCACTTTTAAGTCTTGTACTGCTTTATGCAATTCCTTTACCTGTTTGATTGTGTTTTCCTATATTTCTTTAAGGGATTTGTTTCCTTTTTAAGGGCTTCTACCTATTTACCTATTTTTTTTTTAGTGAGTTATTTATATCCTCCTTAAAGTACTCTATTATCTTCATGAGATAAGGTTTTAGGTCACCTTCCTGACTTTCAGGTGTGTTAGTGTATTAAAGGTTTGCTGTGGTGGGAGAACAGGTTTCTGATGATGCCCACTTACATTGGCTTCTGTTGCTTATTTTCTTGTGCTTGCCTCTTGCCATCTGATTATCCCTAGTGTTTTCTGGACTGGGTGACTCTGGAGTTTGCCTCTTTTGTCCCTGGTCTTCTGGTAGGCCTGTGGTCCTGGTTGTAGCAGACCTCCTGTGGGGCCTTCCAAGTGAAGGGTCTTTAGAGGGGCAGAGAAGCTGCTGATCTGTTGCCCTGGCTGCAGTAGATCTCCTGGGAGGCCTTCAGACTCTTGGGTCTTCAGAGGAGCAGTCAAGCTGTTGTCCTGTGTAAAGCTGTTCTCTGGGGGGAGAGAGAGGGTATAGACTGTGTTTTCTGTTTCTCTGTGTACAGCAGAACTCCAGGGAAGCTTTCAGTCTTCTGGGTCAGTTACCTTGCATGCCACAGGGCCCCCAGGAGGTCTTCAGACTGTGGTGTTGGTTGCCTAGTTTCCCTGTGTACAGAGGAACTCCTGGGATACTTTCAAGCTGTGGTGTCCTGAATGCAGTAGATCTCTCGGGATGCCTCCCTGTTGTCATGCCAGATGCCCTGAGTGCAACAGATTTCCTTCACTGCCTCAGGATGTGGTATCAAATGCTCTGAGTGCAGGAGATCTTTTGGGTTGCCTCAGGATATGGTGTCTTCCAGTGAGCAGACTAGCTAGCAGTCTGTCCCAGCAGAAAGGACTGGGCAAAAGGGGATTGGTATTCAGCAGGCAGGGTTTTGGTGTGTGACAGGTCCCCAAGTTCACTGGGCTCCCACCAGCAGCTGTGGGACTTCGGGATCATTCTTTCCAAATGCTGTGAATGCAGTGGATCTTCTGGGTTGCTTCGGGATATGGTGTCTTCTGAAGAGCAGACTAGCTAGCAGTCTGTCCCAGCAGAAAGGACTGGGCACAAGGGGAGCTCTGTGAACTATAGCATGGTTATTGTGTATTTTAAGTCTAATATCTACATATGAGTACATACCATGTACATTTCTGGGTGTGGGTTACTTCCCTCAGAATGGTATTTTCTTGTCCCTTCCATTTGCCTGCAAATTTCATTATGTCTTTGTTTTGAATAGCTGAGTAAGAAACCATTGTGTAAATATTCTACATTCCCTTTATCCATTCTTCAGTTGAAGGACATCTTGGGTCTTCCAAGTTTCTGACTATTATGAATAAAGCTTCTATGAACATAGTTCTACACACGTCTTTGTGGTATGGTGGAGCATCTTTTGGGTATATATGCCCAGGAGTATTATAGCTGGGTCTTGGAAGATGATCATTCCCAATTTTTGAGAAATTGCCAAATTGATTTCCAAAGTGGTTGTACATTTTGCACTCCCACCAGCAGTGGTGGAGTATTCCCTTCGCTCCACATTCTCACCATTCTATGCAGTATCTTGAGTTTTAAATCTAAGCCTTTCTGATAGTCATTTTGATTTGCACTACTCTGATAAATAAATAAAGATATCGAATATTTCATTAAGTGGTTCTTGGCCATTAGAGATTCCTCTGTTGAGAATTCACTATTTAGCTGTATACCCCATTTTTAAATGGCATTATTGGGTTTGTTGATATCTAATTGATTGCATTCTTTATATATTTTGGATATTAGTCCTTTGTGGGATGGGGATTAGTAAAGATCTTTTCCAATTCTGTAGAATTCTCTTGTCTTTGACAGGGTCATTACCGTACATAAGCTTTTCAGTTTCATGGGGGTCCCATTTACCAATTGTTGATCTTAGAGCCTGAGCTGTTAGTATTCTTTTCAGGAATTAGTCTCCTTTGCCCACACATTCAAAGTTGTTTCACCCTTTCTTTTCCATCTGATTTAGCTTACTTATCTGGTTTTATGTTGAGGTCTTGGATCCACTTGGACTTGTTTTTGAGCAGGGTGATAAACGTCTATTTGCATTCTTCTACACGCAGACATCCATCCAGCACCATTTGTTGAATGTGCTTTTTTCCCACTGTGCGGTCTTGATTTCTTTGTCAAAGTGTGTGTAGGTTTATTTCTGGGTCTTCAGTTTGATTCCCTTGATCAATGAGTTTGTTTTAATGCCAATACAATACAGTGTTGATCACTGTTGCTCTGCAGTATACCTGGGGATGGTGATGCCCCCAGAAGTTCTTTTATTTTTCAGGAGTGTTTAAGCTTCCCTGGGTTTTTGTTTTTCCATATGAAGTTGAATGCTATATTTTTAAGGCCTATAAAGAATTGTGTTAGAATGTTGATGGGAATTTCATTGACTCTCTACACTGCTTTTGGTACCCATTTTTACTGTATTAATCTGAGTGGTCCATGAGCATGAGAGATCTTTCCATCTTCTGAGATCTTCTTCAATTTATGTCTTCAGAGACTTGACGTTCTTGTCATCTAGGTCTTTCACTCGCTTGGTTACAGTTACACCAAGATGTTTTGTATTATTTGTGGCTATTTTGAAGGATGTTGTTTTCCCAATTTCTTTTTCAGCCAGTTTATCATTTGTATAAAATTGGGCTCTTTTTTGAGATAATTTTTGTATCCACCCACTTTGCTGAAAGTGTTTTGTTGTGGTATAATATAAAAAAAAAGTTTCTTTTATCCAGCACTAGTGCTGGCACCATAGGACCACATAGCATCTGTGGGATATTTCCATCTCAGTCAACAAAGCATCTCATCCACTAAGCTCCATCCCATATCACACTGCTGATGGCTACTCACTGAGCCTGGCAGCAATCTCTCTACCCATCTAGTTCCCAAGGCAGGTTGCCACTATGCTAGGCATACACATTCCAATTCCTTGGTGGACCCAGTGTGTCCCACCACCACACACTCTCTTGAACTCAATTAAGTTGCCACATGAAAGAACACACCACACAATACCCTCTGATCCAATTGATAAGATATAAGTACCTATCAAAACAGCACAAAATCCTGTACTCATTCATCCCTTCAGAGTAGTCATAACAGCCTGTAAAGGTGGAGAGAGAAATCTTAATTAACATCCCCCTCCATGTTCTTTCAGCTGCTCTGTTCTGATCTTCTCGCTCTGGTCTCCTCCTCTCTAAAACTTTTCTCCTGCCCATCCTTCCTTGTCGTCCAATGACAGGCCTTGTTCTATCCTGTCCCTGCCTTCACCTGCATAATGACTTTAACCTACAGTGTTTTTCTCAGCTGTAGGAGTTTCCTGGTAGAACTTTTAGGGTCACTGATGTATACTATCATACCATCTGCAAGTAGAAATATTTTGACTTCTTTCTTTTCTCTTTGTGTTCTCTTGATCTCCTTTAGTTATCTTAATCCTCTAGCTAGAACTTCAAGTACTATTTTGGATATGGAGAGAGGAAGAGTGAGCTGCTTTTTCTTCTCCCTATTTTTAATGGGTTTGGTTTAAGTTTATCTCCATTTAGCTTGATGTTGTCTATTGGCTTGCTGCATATTGCTTTGATTTTGTTTGTGCCTTATATCCCTGATGTCTCTAATACTTTTAACATGAACAGGTGTTGGATTTTGTCAAAGGATTTTTTTTTCAGCATCCAATAAGATAATTATGTGATTTTTTTTTAAATTTCAGTTTGTTTATATGGTGGATTATGTTGATGGATTTTTTTTTTATATTGAACCACCCCTACATCCCTGTAATGAAGCCTACTTATTCATGGCGGATGATGTTTTTGATGTGTTCATTGATTAGGCTTGGGAGTATTTTATTGAGTAGTTTTGCATCAATGTTTATAAGGAAAATAGGTCTGAAATTCTCTTTGTTGAATCTTTTTGTGGTTTAGCTGTCAGGATGATTATAGCATTGTAGAATAAGTTTGGCAATGTTCCCTCTGTTTCTATTTTGTGGAGGGTTTGAGGAGTATTGTTAGATCTTCTTTCCAAGTCTAATAAAATTCAGTGCTAGGCTTGGGAATTTTCTTTTTCTTTTTCTTTTCTTTTCTTCTTTTCTTTTCTGCTTCTGTTGCTGTTTTTACTTCTTTCTCCTCTTCCTCTTCTTCCTCCTCTTCCTCTTCTTCCTCCTCCTCCTCCTCCTCCTCCTCCTCTTCCTCCTCCTCTTCTTAGCTTCTTCTTTTGGTGGGAGGAGACTTTTAATGACTCTATTTCTTTAGGTTTATACTTCTACTTAAGTAGTTTACCTGATTTTGATTTAACTTTGGTAAGTGGAATCTATCCAAAAAATTCATCCATTTCATTTTATATTTTCCAATTTTGTGGCATACAGGTTTTTGAAATAAGATCTATTGATTCCTTGGATTTTCTCAGTGTCTGTTTTACATTCTCCCTTTAATTTCTGATTTTGTTAATTTGGATATTCTCTCTGTGTTTTTTAGTTACTTTAACTAAGGCTTTGTCCATCTTGTTGATTTTTCTCTTGGTTTCATTGATTCTTTGTATGGTTCTTTTTGTTTCTAATTTACTGATTTCAGCCCTGAGGATTTTTTCCAGCCTTCTACTCCTCTGAGGTGTATTTACTTCTTTTGTTCTAGAGATTTCATGTGTGCTGTTATGTTGTTGTATGAGACCTCTTCATTTTCTTTTTGAAGGCCCTTAGAGCTATGAATTTTCCTTTTAACACTACGTTCATTGAGTGCCATTCAATTTGGGTATGTTGTACCTTTATTTTCACTGAATTTTAGAAAGTCTTTAATTCTTTCATTATTTCTTCCTTGACCTGGTAATCATTGGGTTATACAGTTTTCATGATTTTGTAGTCTTTCTGTTGTTTCTGTAGTCAAAATCCAGCTATAATCCACAGTGGTCTGATAAAATACAATGGGTTATGTCAATGTTCTTGTATCTCTGCTGAGGTTTGCTGTTTGACCCAGTATATGGGCAGTTTTGGAAAAGGTATATTCTTTTGTGTTTGGATGAAATTTTCTGTATCCATTTGATTCGTAACATGTGGGTTTCATTATTTATGTTTAGTTTCTTTGACCTGCCCATTGGTAAGAGTGGGCCGTTGAAGAGTCCCACTATTAATGCATGAGGTTCAACATGTGATTTAAGCTTTAGTAGTATTTCTTTTATGAATATGGGTGCCCTTTAATTTTGGGGCATAGGTAATCTGAATTGAGAAATCATCTTGGTGAGTTTCTCCCTTAATGAGTATGAAGTGTCCTTCATCGTCTCTTTTGATTCATTTTAGTTGAAAGTCTATTTTATTGAATACTAGAATGGCTACTCCATCTTTTTTCTTGACTCTGTTTGCTTGGAACATATTTTTCTCACCTTTTGCTCTGAGGTAGTGTCTATCTTTGTCACTAAGGTGTGTTTCTTGTGTGCAGTAGAGGGATGGATCATGTTTTTACATTCATTCTGTAAGATACAAAGACTTTATCTTTTTACTGGGGAATTAAGTCCATTGATGCTGAGAGATATTAATGACCAATGATTATTAATTATTGTTATTTTGATGTTTGTGATGATAGTTTGTGTGTGTGTGTGTGTGTGTATTTTCATATGTCTGTGCATGTCTTTGTGTGTCTCTCTGTGTGTGCTTCCCTTCTTTTGGTTCTGATGATATGGCTTTATCTATTTCCTGTGTTTTCTTGGATAAAGTTAATTTCCTTGGGGTGGAATTTTCCTTCTAGTATCTTCTATAGGGTTGGACTTGTGGATAGATATTTAATTTGGTTTTGTGAAGGAATGTCTTCTTTTCTCCATTTATGATGATGGAAAGTTCTGCTGCGTATAGTAGTCTGGACTGACATCTGTGGTCTCTTAGATGGTCTTGGTCTGCAAGATATCAGCCCAAGCACTCTTGGCTTTTAGAGTCTCTGTTAATAAGTGACGTCTAGTTCTGATGGGCCTAACTTTATATGTTACTTGGTCCTTTTCCCTTACAGCTTTTAATATACTTTTTTCATTCTGTACATTTAGTGTTTTGATTACTATATGGCAGGAGGATTTCCTTCTCTGGTCCAATCTATTTGGTGTTCTATAGGCTTCTTGTATGTTTGTGACCATCTCTTTCTTTAGGTTAGGGAAGTTTTCTTCTATGATTTTGTTGAAAATACTATCTCTGCCTTGACGCTGGGAATCTTCTCCTTCTACTATTCCTATTATTCTTGGGTTGGTCTTTTCATAGTGTCACAGATTTCTTGGATGTTTTCTGTCAGAAATGTTTTAGATTTAACATTTTCTTTGGCCAATGTATTGATTTTTTTCCAATGGAATCTTCTATGCTAGAAAAATATCTTTTCCATTTCTTATATTCTGTTGGTGATGTTTGTATCTGTAGTTCCTGGTCTCTTACCTAGGTTTTACATCTCCAGGATTACCTAAGTTTTTGTTTTCTTCATTGCTTCTTTTACTATTTTCAGGTCTTAAATAGTTTTATTAATTTCTTTCACCTGTTAATTGTACTTTCCTGTATTTCTTCAGGGGATTTATTCATCTTCTCTACGAGGGCTTCTATCATCTTTGTAAGATTGGATTTAAGGTCACCTTCTTGTGCACTGGTTGTGTTAAGATAGCCAAGGCTTGCTGTATACCAGAGCTGAGCCCTGTTGGTAGTATATTGCCCTGGTTCTTGTTAATTGTGTTTTTATGCTGGCCTTTAAGCCATCTGGTTGTCCTTGTTACTGACTAGCAACGAGGGATACAGGCAGAGTTGTGAGATGGAAAATGGAGCTCAGAGAATCAGATGTGTTTTACTGATGTTGGGTGTGTTTTAGGAGGAATTGGCAGGCAGGAGATTGGTGGGGAAGAATCTAACCTCGGTGTTCCTGGTGTCTGCAAGACTTATCTGAAAGCCAGGCAGAACCCTGTCCTGGACAATGGAGCTCAGTGGACAGCTCAGTGCACCTCTGCTTGGGTGTTCCCCAGAGGGACCTGGCAGGCAGAGTATTGGGGGTGGGATTGAACCTGGATATTCCTGGGGCTTACAAAACTCTATGGGATGGTAAGGAGAGCTGTGACCCAAACAATGAATCTCAGGGGAGAGAGCATAGTTCCTCACCTCTGCAGGCTGTGCCTCAGCAGACCAGGCAGGCAGGGGACTGGGTGTGAGGAGTCTAATCTGGAAGTTTCTGGGGCCAGCATGTGTTCTCAAGAAAACAGGCAGAGCCATGTGCCAGACAATCCATTAACACATACTTTAGAGACACATAGTTTGATCTTATTTGTAGATATTACTACATTTCTAAAGACATTGATGATTTTTTTCAGTGTAGCTGTTTTTATTTTAATTATGAAACCAGATATCTGAATTTTGGAAAACTTTTCCTACATAATTAATAAAATTATATCTGTAATTTCTGTTTTAAAAATAACATATTAAATGAAATTTTAAATAGATTAATATTAACCATCAACATTTCTATACAATGTTTGCCTTTTTGTGCTCTATACAATATTTTAAATTTACAAAGGAAATAATATTGAAATCAAGTAGAACACATTATCCCAGTGCCAATAACTGTCAACTCCCTAGCCAACATCAAACTAAAACCTCCTGTCTGCATTTCTTTTCTTTTCTTTTCCTTACTTTTCTATTGTTTTTTGTTGTTATGAGACACTGTATTCTTTGAGAAAAACACTGACAAAGACATATAAAAGGTCAATGTGGAATACATTGTTGGAAAAGACTAAAAAATAATAAGCATCCCCTTAACAACACAACAAATTTTTTCTGCACGTTTAACTTTGTTGAAACATAACTGACATACAGTTGTAGGATATTATACATGCCTTGTGTGAGGACATAAGCAATATGCTTTGGGTCCTTTTCATCAATGGATAGGACCAACAATCTCTGGTGTAATAATTCAGTAACTTATGTCAGAACAATACCCTGAATTATCAACTGTGCAGTAGCAAATTTCTCTACATTGACATCTGCACTACAGCATGTCCTTGTGAAACTTAAAAGCCCTGTGAGTTTTCCCTTTAGACAAAGATGTTCAGAACCCAGCTTGAGTGAAATGTCAGGTTCTGATCTCTGAAACCAGGGAAGATTGTGTGCAGCATAATCAAACTAAGTTTTTCCTGGCCAGAGTCAGAAATATTCAACTTGCTCCTGACCCTCCCCAGTCCATATAATCCCAGACAAATACTGCTCATCTGAGGTTTCATTGTGAACTTCATGGGAAACACCATACGTTGCCTTTAAAATGTGCTCAAATCATCAAAGTTCTTTAATTTCAATGAAACTTTAATGTGTATAAATTACAGCGAAATTATAGACATCATGATGTTATTAACTATAATATTTGGGAAAGATTATTCTATAATTATGTTTAAATTGATGGAACACGTATATCTGCAGATTCTAACCAAAATGGAAAAGAATCATGACTAGAATGTACATATTATTTGCCACGATTCAAGTAATATCTGAAGACTTTAGCGGGCAGATAAAGCAGAAACGTGTTTAATAGACACAATATCACACTTAATCTAAGAATGCCCACAATGACAAATTTCAGCCCTTGCATTTTTCACCTATTCATTCTAAAGTATAATTGTCAGCTCTGCCTTCCTATGCCAGAGGAAGCGGCTGCGTCGTTGGGATATTTACAATTGGTGCAATTTATTGAGACAGATCCAATTCCTTTTTTGTTTGTTTTCCCAAAGCACCCATTTTTTTACCTTTGCTGACCAGTGCAAAATCGCACTCACTAATGTTTATAAAATACCACATTATTGTTAGATGGTGAATCCAAACGCAAGCACTGCAGGTCCTAACAGATAGGAGCTTGATGGAATCTGTCTTTGCATTGCTGCTGTCCAGATAGCCTAAGCATGGGTTCTGTAAAACCCAGTGGCATTAAAGAATGCAAAGGAAAATGGACAAGGGGTGTGTGTGTGTGTGTGTGTGTGTGTGTGTGTGTGTGTGTGTGTGTGTGTGTGTGTACATGTACACACAGACACTCATACGTATGCACTTTGGAAAGGGGGGCAAATGGATATTACTACAAATAAATAGTATAAATAGATTCTAAAACTTCCATATCAAATTACGGAAATACCCCTCTCCATGTCATTCATTCATGCTAAGACAATCCCATTAGAAATTAATGTTTACACCCAGCAATGTATTGAATCGTTGTATGCAATCTGCTCATGTATGTGTAAAGGCCAGAAGACAACCTTAGGTACTGTTCCTTCTTTCCTCCTCCTTCCTTTTAAGTCAGGGTCTGTCACCTGCCAGAAGATTATAGAATAGGCAAAGCTGGGTGGCCAGTCTACACCAGAGATCTACCTGTCTTTGGTTCACCTCAGTAGGATTACAAGTGTGTACTACCACACCTGGCTTCTTTGTGTGGGTCCTGTGTAGGTCAACTTCAGGATATTACATTGTTGCTAGGCAGGAGTATTTCCATGGATTCTAGACCAGTGGTTTTCAACCTGTAGATCATGACCTCAACAGAGGTCTCATAGCAGACATCCTTCATATCAGATATTTACATCATGATTCATAACAGTTGGAAAAGTTTGTTATGAAATAGCAACAAAAATAATTTTATGGTTGGGGGTCACCACAACATGAGGAACTATATTAAAGTGTCATAGCCTTGGGAAGTTTAACAGCCTCTGGGCAATCACAAAGACTCTCTACCTAGACATATAGAAAAATGGGAATTCTGTGTATTAATATATTGACATCCATTTAATTTTATTTTTAATGTGACAGGATACACTGTGTTACCTAAGCTGATCGCAGAATCCTAATAGACTCAAGTAACTATCTTGCCTTAGCTTCCCTCATAGCTAGGATTATAGGCTGTCATACCTCTACCTTTAATGAAGGAAAGATACCAATGAACAACTAATTCCTAAGTATCTGTACATTATATTAACGACTATTCTAGAATCTCTACTCGCATAAGTCTCTTCAATCCTCCCAATAACTTTGTGATTTTATAATTACTATAGAAGTTGAATCTCCCAGAAGGTAAACAAATTATTCAACTTTTATTAAGGGCATAGGTATAGACCATAGATTACCGACATTGTGTAAGCACAGGCACATGTGTAGCCCTTTGTGAAGCATACAAATAGGCCATAAGAAGTGCCTTACAAAACTTCCTCAAGGATTTAGAATATTAGAATATAACCTATAACTTCATTAATGCTTCATTTATGTGAGATCTAGCTTTTGTTCCTGTGAAATTCATATATCAGATATGATTTAGGAAAACCTTAGGTCTATGAATATTTTTTGTAGAATTAACTGAGGATACATGTGTATCTAAAGAAGCAATTATAATCCAATTTGAATTAACAACCAAGTGCATGAAAGCCCAGAGATAAACTGCAGATAGAGTGAAAGCTAACTCTCCTTTTATTACCACTTTGACAAGAATCTCCATAGCATCTCCACCTGGGGAGTCTAGAAGGGGTCCCTATAAGCCAAGTCTGGAGGAAAGGAGATCTAGCTGGGGTTGGGTGTGGCTTACAATGTGATGGATTTGAATGTATGAACATAACAAGGAGAGGTTAATCAAATCACAACCAACAAACAGCCTGTTTGATGAGTGAAGAACACTTGTTCCCCTGAAGAGAAAAGGATAAATAACTGAGTTCCTTGCGCTTCTGAAGAGTGATTTAACATTGAGGCAGAAACTTTAGTGGTCTTAGAATTTTTTCATTTGTTTGTTTTCCTCTCTTGAGAAAAGTCTGTAGCTCAGACTTGTACCACAACCTATTTAAACTTATCCCTGACTAGCTTACAAATAAATGAGACTCACATTATAGTTATTTTATTTGGCTTTAACAATTACTGAGGAGTAACCCCTAAGCTAACTTCTTTTTCTTTCTTTTTTCTTTTTTTGGTTAGGTGTTTTCTTTATTTACATTTCAAATGTTATCCCCCTTATCCAGTTTCCCCTCCAGAAAACCCTCATTCCTTTCCTCCAACCCCTGCCTCCATGAGGGTGCTCCCCCACCAACCCACCTTCTCCCTCCTGCCTCCCCACCCTGACATTCCCCTACACTGGGGCGTCAAGCTTTCACAGGACCAAGGGCCTCTTCACCTGCTGATGCCCCAAAAGACCATCCTCTGTTACATATGCAGCTGGAGACATGGGTCCTTCCATGTGGTTGGTGGTTTAGTCCCTGGGAGCTCTGAGGGTCTGGATAGTTGATATTGCTGCTCTTCTATGAGGTTGCAAACCCCTTCAGCTCCTTCAGTCCTTTCTCTAACTACTCCACTGCGGACCCCGTTTGCAGTCCAATGATTGGCTGTGAGCATCCACCTCTGTATTTGTCAGGCTCTGGTAGAGCCTTTCAGGAGACAATTATATCAGGCTCCAGTCTGCATGTACCTCTTGGCATTCCGAGTAGTGACTGGGTTTGGTGACTGCATGTGGGATGGATCCCCATGTGTGGCAGTCTCTGAATAGCCTTTCCTTCAGTCTCTGCTCCACACTTTGTCCCCATATTTCCTCCTGTGGGTATTGTGTTTCTCCTTCTAAGAAGTACTGAAGCATCCACACTTTTGTCTTTCTTCTTCTTGAACTTCATGCAGTCTATAAGTTGTATCTTGAATATTCCAAGCTTTTGGGCTAATATCCACTTATCAGTGAGTACATATCATGTATGTTCTTTTGTGATTGGGTTACCTCACTCAGGATGATATTTTCTAGTTCCATTCATTTGTCTAAGAATTTCATGAAGTCATTGTCTTTAATAGCTTAGTAGTACTCCATTGTGTAAATGTACCACATTTTCCGTATCCATTCCTCTGTTGAAGGAGATCTGGGTTCTTTCCAGCTTCTAGCTATAATAAATAAGGCTGCTATGAACATAGTGGAGCATGTGTCCTTGTCCTATGTTGGAGCATCTTTTGGGTATATGCCCAGTAGTGGTATAGCTGTGTTCTCAGGTTGTACTATGTCTAATTTTCTGAGGAACTGCCAGACTGATTTCCAGATTGTACCAGTTTGCCATCCCACCAACAATGGAGGAGTGTTCCTCTTTCTCCACATCCTTGCCAGCATCTACTGTCACCTGAGTTTTTGATCTTAGTCATTCTGATTGGTGTGGGGTGGAATCTCAGGGTTGTTGTGATGCAAATCACCAAAAGAAATTTCAACATACTAATCTAACTTTCTAACTGCTGACCTGGCTACCTCCCCATTGGTGCACCCAGATGTTTGCTGTTTCTCCTGGCTGCCTGCTCATGGTCCAGCTCTGCTTTTGGTGACTTCCTCCTCCTTCCCCTTCTCCCCTCTTCTCTCTCTGGTCTCTCCTAACTCCTCTCTCTTTACCACTCCCAACCAAGTAACTGAAAATCCATGTGTGTCTAATACCTTCAGTAATTGGCTCCAGCCAATTTTATCTCACCAATAGTTTTAAATCAAGGAACAAGGTTTACACAACAAAAGCGTATAAACATGAGAATTCACTCATAAGCTTAGACCTTCAGGTACAGAATTCGCATTACAGTATATAGCAACAGAACTAACCTCCACACAGACTATCTGAAACTTTTAAGGTAACCCCGGTTGGTCCCAAATTCATAGTAATCATTTTACCTGAGCCTTCTCAGTGCTGGGGTTACGAGGCATGAGGCACTGTATCTGTGCTGAGTTCAGTTTGCATGAGTATCATGCACTGTGTAACATGCTTCAGTTTACTATCAAGTCTGTGCTCTGGTGTTCTCTAATGTGTGTCCTGACCAAAATAATGAAACTCTTCATCAAACCCTCCACAGTCTGGCTTTACAAGAGCCTTGCTTACCAATTGTCTTAGTTAGGGTCTTATTGCTGTGAATAGATACCATGTCCAATGTAAGTTTTATAAAGGACAATATTTAATTGGGGCTGGCTTACAGGTTCAGAAGTTCAGTCCATTATCATCAAGGTAGGAGCATGGCAGCAAGTAGGCAGGCATAGTGGAAGCAGAACTGATTGTTCTACATCTTCATCTGAAGTATGCTAGTGGAAAACTCTTCAAGATAGCTAGGACTAGGGTATTAAAGCTGATAGCCACAGTGACACACCTACTCCAACAAGGCCACACCTCCAAGTAGTGCCACTCCCTGGGCCAAGCATACACAAACTATTACTTCCTCTTCCTGGCCTCCAAAGTCTTAAGTCTATGGGCGCCATACCTAAAAACAGCATAATAAAAAAGTACATTTAGTCAAACTTGCAGATTCCCCATAGTCTACATCAGTCTCAACAATGTTAAAAGTCCAGAGTTCCAAGTCTCTTCTAAGATTCATCCAATCACTTAACTGTAATCCCCAAGTCAAGACAGGAAACCAGCTGGGCCTACTCCATACCTCTGCATCTCCATGTCTGATGTCAAAGCAGTCTTCAGTTCTCTACTCCTATTTAATCTTTGTTAACTGTAATAAACTCCTTTCTTCTGGGCTTAGCTGATTCCACTCACAGTTAGCAGCTTTCCTTGGCTGGTATCCCATAGCTCTGGCATCTTTAACATATTTAGGTCTCTAGGGAAACGTCAGTGTTACAGCTTCTTGTTTCAATGTCTGGAATCCACACATGATCTTCTGGGCTCCTCCAAAGGGCTGGTGTCACTTCTCTAGCTCTGCTCTCTGTAGCACTCTAAGCTCAGGTTGATCCACTCCACTGCTGCTGCTGTTCTTGGTGATCTTCCCCATGATATGGACATCTCCAATACACTGCTGTCTTTTGCTGCAACCAAGCTTTACCAGTAGTCTCTCAAAGGCTCTCTTCATGGTGCCAAGTCTCAAAACCTTTGCATGACCCCTTCTGTTCTGGACCATCAACTACAACTGAAGCTGCAACTTCACCGATGGCCTTTCATGACCTCCCACAGTGCCAAGCCTCAGCTGATCTTCATGACCCCTTCATGCTTCAAAACTAGTACTACCTGGGTGACACTTACACATTACCAAGGACAGCTGCAGCATGAGGTCTTTGCTATCTCTGGAACACAGCTTCTTTGCCTTTCAGAAAAACACTTCCCAGAAGATTTCACCTCAGTGATGCTGCTCTCTTCTTAATCCCCACTAATTTCTTAGCTCCAGCTAACCAGCATCAATCGTCCCAGTAGTCCCTTCTGTTTTTCACTCTAAAGTCAGAGCCACATGGCTGAAGCAGTTGAGTTCTGCTGCTTGCAGGAGCTGGAACATGGCCCCCCTTCTCTTATTATATTATCGTAAACTTCCTTTGTTCCAACTCCTTCACTTCCTAAGCGCAGCTATCCTGGATCTTGCTCTGTAGATTGACCTTGAATTCAGAGATCTGCATGCCTGTCTCCTAGGATTAAAGATGTGCACCACCATGCCTGGATCTAAACTTAGCTGAGTAGGATCTTGCCTCAAAGTCCCACTCCCTTAATTTATTATCTCCTAGAACATAAGTTTTGGCTCCATTTTACTTCCTGATAGCCCTTGAATATTCAAACCATATACTCTATTTTTTTCTTTCTAAGCTTGTTCAAAATGCTCTGCATGAGACTTAACCAGAGAACAAAGTCTCTGTTGAGCCTTTTTGAGACTTCCTTTGTCAATAAATTAATATAAATCTCTTTAACTTAACCTCAGGTAGACTTTTTATGAAAGGGCAAAAAGTAGCCACATTCTTCACCAAACTACCACAAAAAAGAGTCTCTATGCCACATACTGAAATGTGTCTCCTCTGAAACCTCTTGGGCCAGGTCTGCATAGTCCAAATCACTCACAGTAGTAAATTATTCCATTTTCCTACTAATATAGCTCATTAATCCCCACTTAAAGCATTCCATGGCTTACCAAGTCCAAAGTCCTAAAATCCGCATTCTTCCAAACAAAAGTATGGTTAGGCCTATCACAGCAATACCCTACTCCCGTCCCAATTTCTGCCTTAGTTAGGATTTTACTGCTGTGAACAGACACCATGACCAAAGCAAGTCTATTATAAAGGACAACACTTTAATTGGAGCTGGCTTACAACTTCAGAGGTTCAGTCCATTATCATCAAAGTGGGAGCATGGCAGCATCTAGGCAGGCATGGTGCAAGCAGAGCTGAGAGTTCTACAGCTTCACCTGAAGGCTGCTAGTGGAAGACTGGCTTGCAGGCAGCTATTGTAAGTCTCAAGCTCATGCCCACAGAGATAAACCTATTCCAACAAGGCCACACCTCCTAATAGTACCACTCCCTGGACCAAGCCTATGCAAACTGTCACAGGCCTAAAGCTAAAATTTCATAGAAAACAAAACTATTGGGTTCACAAGGAAATTACTACATATTCTACCACCCAGGAAGAATCAAGAATCACAAAAAAGATTTGGGGGTTTTGTTTTGTTTTCTCTGTTTTGTTGGTTATACAATACGGAATTAAATTTCTGTGAAACCAAAGACGTAATTTTTTTTTTTTAATGACCCATTGAGATTGGATTTGAAGGCAAACTAAAGTCAATCTTACTTTTGGCTCACCCCAACAAATATTACAGGATTTTTTGACAAGAGCAAAATGAAGTTGTGAGAGCTTGAGAAGCACACACACCACATAACTACCAAATAGAACTAAACTTGGAGAGAAGTATGAATCCATAGCCAATTCTTTCCGCATATTGGGAGTTATTAATATCTTGCTTTGAAATTACCCTACTTTGGAGCAGCCATGGGATAATTTTGTATTTTTAATTGCAGAACTTCAAAAACAGGCTATTAAATTTTTTATCATTAAACATCTTAAAATACTTCATGGGGCACTGCAATCTATTTGTGTATGAACAGAGAACTACACTTGAGCACAGGTTAGTGTGCTCACACACTCATTACACACACACACACACACACACACACACACACACACACACACACACACACACAAAGTATGAAAGGAAGATGGCTGTAGAGACCAAAGCCAAAAGATCTAGTACAACACCTTTATTGTCAACGGTGCTCACGAAAGCACTCCCTTCTTTCAGTCTATTAGAAACTATGACACACCCTCCTTTAGAAGAGCCAAGGATATTTGCTCGTTATATGTGTTCTATCCTATGCGTATTGCTTCTTTAAAACAGAATCTAGAAGGTTTATGCTCATGTCCTTTTGGTCAAACTCGTTTGGATTTTATAAATGCTCCTATGGGTACAACCTTAACAAACTCACTGCTCACTGAAGCCTGTCCTCCAACCCTTACCTCCTTGCCAAACTCCCTTTCTGCTTTTGGTTTCTCTTGAAACTCTTTCTGAGGCTCAAACTCCAATTTCCTCACCTTCTGTTTCTCCATTGCCTTTGCTCAGAAAAGGTGATCCTTCCCCAAGGTTTCCCTGTGACTTATTGGTCATAATGCCAATGACTAACCCCTCTGCTTTTTCCTCTCTCTCTAGGCTCAAAGTCCTCTATACTTTCTCACCATCCTCACTGCACTCCCCAAATTCAACAACACCCCCCCCAAAGTCCCAGCTTTCCCGGATGTTTCATTTGGCACCAGCATCTTTTTCCCCCCTGTCTTCCAGAAGGAAACTTTAAAACACAGTTGACTCTCCCCTTCCTCCCCATCAATATCCAATCTGTCACAGTGTTTCAGCAAATCTCCCCTCAGAATCTCTCCGAGTCATCCCTTCCTCCCCATTCTGAGGCTGGCATCACTCTTGCATAGCCCCACATCTGCTTTGCTGTAGCAGTTTCCTGGCTTATTATTTTTCAGCCTCCATTATCCCCCACGCTTTCTTCCATTCTGCATGTAAATACCTAATTAATCTTCATGCATCTCCATGCTTCCTGCAGACCCTGTACTCTGCTGCCTTCCTATTTATCCAGTCACATTGCTTTCTTTCCCTCATCACTCACTTCCTCTGCAATCTGATCATCTCCCACCAAGCGGGGAATGAACAGTCCTCACACCAGCCTCTGCTTCCCCCAACAGTCTGTTCCTCTCCTTATCCAAGTCCTGCATGAACTTCTGGGCTCTTTTACCACCCCACCCTTTCCACAGTATGGTTGGTATGCTTCTCAGCCATTCACTTGATGCATAAAGATCTTCTTATCTGTGTAAGCGATTGTGTGTATTTCCTGTTGAAGGCAGGAATCACATCATGCATATTTAATATCCCCTGCAGCACCTAGCCCAGTGCTGAACACAGTGCTGGGACATGACTGATAGACTCATCGGACCCTGCCCTCCTGCTACCTTGTCACCTGTCCTTTTCCCCCACCAGGAACTGTTGAGTGATCACCATCCTTCTCACACTTCACTTCACACAGGAGACACAAGCTATTCAAAGAGAACACTCTTGCATTTTCCCACCATTCTTCAAAGTCTCTCTCTTCCTACACCAATTCTCTGTAGTAAAAGGGATGTCCATTCTTCAGTGTGCCACGGTGCAGCCCTCTACTTGTGCATTTGATTCCATGGTCTCTCATTACCCAAATTCTGCTTTACCGGCTGCTTCCCTATACCACTTATATTTGAAATCCCATCGTCTCTTCTCAAGTCTTTGCCTCAATCTATTACATACTCACTTTTGTCTTCGGCTGTATTCTATAAATACTCGGGCAGATTTTAAACTTCCCAAACTTACAACACATGGTTCTCATTCCCCCATGGCATATCTCTTTCATGATCCCTTCTGTGATACTCAAATTCTCAACAGGTGTAAGGGATAGAGCTTACCTACCCATGAGGCCCGCCCATTTCTTAATTCCCACGAAATTTAAATTTCAGTAGCAGCCCAGTCCTTTGGTTTCACCTCGTCACAAAATCACACTTATTGTCAGCTTTTCTCGTTGATGCTGCCAAAGTTCCCAAAAGATGCATCAGAAGGGAGTAGCTGTATATTTGGAAGCATTTGAGAGGACACTGTAAATTTGCGAGGAAGATATGGAAGGAGTGTGATGCAGCTTATGGACTTCTCCAAAGACCAAAGGCAGCTAAGAAGAGGAACCCTGGCACTCAGCTGACTTCCTCTTTTGCCAGTTTGGAATCCAGTCCATGAGGTACTGACAAGTTCAGGGTAGATCTGCCATAGTCAGTGGCTCTTCTCTGGAAAAAGCCTCCATCCACCCAAACCCTCATGCATCATCCAAAAGCAGTTTGTATCCCGTTTGTATCTTACTCCAACAAGGGTAGCAAAAGGAATTAGCCATCACATTCTTCCTCTTTGGTTCACGATGCTAAATACTCCCGCTGCCATTTTCCTTTCTACTTCCCTTTTTCTCTTTATGGCCCCCTTTTCCCGTTCTCCTTTTCCTGGACCAGGCACAGGCTGTGTAGCTGACGACCAAGTAAGAGCAGTTGTAGGTGTGGACAGCGAGGGGAAGGCTAGTAACATACAGCAAGGAACTGCCTGGTCCATTTAATCCATGTCCATGCAAATGCTCAAATTCTATTCACATACTGGAAAATACTGCTCAAAAATACCATTTTCAGCACTCTCCTCTCCTCCAATTAGAGTAATAGGTCCTGAAATTTTTCTTGAAAACAAAACAAATAAGGCGGCAGGGGACAGGGGCGGGGGGGGGGCCTCATTTCCTACAAAGACCTTCCTAAATCTTTCTAATTCTCTGTTGTGATGTTGAAAACTGGACTTCTCTGCTTTTAGGTTTTATTACCTCCATTATTTTATCCCCATGCCCTGCCACCAAGCAGAGGTAGGTCAATGAAGGTTACTGGTCCATTCTTATAGATACTCTTACATCCCAGCCCTGTCCTTACTGCATTAGTCATTACTCTAACCGTTGCATGGAAAAGTCCCAATTCTTCTGCCTAAGCTTCTAAATCACTTTCTTAGCACGAGTTTATTTTATAGTTGTGAACACATGTTCAAATGCTTGTGAACTAGCATCCTGAAAGCCTGAATCTGCTTTGGCCTCTCAATATCAAATGAACAGTAAACCCCCTATTAATGAAAAACTCACATGTCACAACCTTTCCTTTATTTTATTTTATTTGTTTGCTGATTGGTTGATTGGTTGGTTGATTGATTTTTGTTTTTGTTTTTGTTGTTGTTGCTGTTTCATTTTTTTTTTTTGGTTTGTTTGTTTGTTTTTTGTTTGAGACCTGGTTTCCTTGAATAACAACCCTCGCTGTCATAGAACTTGCTTTGTACACTAGGCTTGGCCTTGAACTCACTGAGATCTTTCTACCTTTGCTCCCTAGTGCTAGCATTAAAGATATAGGCCACATTGCAGTAGCTCCTTTACTTTTCTCAGTGTCCTTACTCATCCTTGCTCCAGATGAAAGTAAACAGTGGATGTAAGCAGCCCTTCTAGCATACATTTAAGGCACTGCCCAGTTCTCTGGTGTAGGGCGTTCCCTACAGCTTTAGAGCCTCCACTTTTGAGTGCAGCTAAGTCTACACATGCTAAATCAATCAGTGGACATTCGTAGGCAAATCCGTAGTCATACTCTAGCCAATAGAAAATTGAAGCAAATGTGTTTTGATTTTAATTATTCAGTTTCTTCAATTATTTGTTTTCAGTTTTTCACTGTATTTTGTTCAGACAAAAATTATCCCAGGTAAACATGTGTGTAACACAATCACATAATGTGGTTTCATTTGTAAAATAAATTGCAAAAGTCCATTCGGAAACTTATTTCTGGGCCAATGAAAGCATGTTTGCTTTCCCTTTTAATACCATTATCTTTACCAATGAGTTTTTACCGGCTTTAAGTTTTCACAAGTATAATTTACTTAAAATTAAATTTACTTAACAAATATTTAGTAGCTCCAATTTACGAGTCGTTTTACTTTCTGCCATGTATTAAATCACCAGTAACCCTCTGTCAATGTAGAACATTCCAAAGAAAGAGAGAAATATAAATAAGCTATAATTGAAGAGTTGATAAAATGGGCCTATGGGCAAATTTTAATCAATGAGTGTTGACTTAGATTGGACCAACTTTTTGCAGAAGATGTTATAGAAGATAAAAGCTTGGATTCAACCACATATCTTACTTTGGGCTGGTATAAATGTTCAAGGTCAGAAAGAACAACTTTTGCTTTTTCCATTATAACCATATTTTTCAGCTTAGATGGAAAGGGTTCCAGGGCAATTCACCCCCTCCTGGCTTTCTATCTCTGTGTGTGCATCTTTGAGAAGTGGGATTAGAGAGAAACCTGCAGGCATATTAATAAATAAATTTCACATGCTGTTAGATATTAAGTAAACATACAGATACATATTCCTCTAGGGTTTATGATCTTATAACCTGGAGATTTCTAATTTGGCACCTATGACATATAGTAACTTCCCATGGGCTGTTCAGTGAATTAATTCTCATATTTTCAACTTAAAAATAAATGTGACCCCAATTTGTTTAATATACTTTGTAGGTGATTTAGTGTGTCACTTCTTTTACAAACAAATTCCATCAAGTTTACTCTTTTCCTGCCTTGTCAAATTTCCATTATTTAGAAAGCAACACTGACACCACTATAAAGTAGATAACTAAGGAAGCTTAAGCTTCGGAAATGTATACCCTGAGAAACAGGCATTTGATTTAAGAGGAAATGTTAAGTACATGTTTGAAAGAACATCTAAGAAATAAAAGAAAGCCCACTGCTTGATTACCAAGTTCTTAGAAAATAAGATACTAATATGGTAGGAAAACAGCTGGTATAGAAAAAAGAATCAAGACCACAATGGTTTCATGAAAGAACTTTGTTCCATGTGAGTTTATCTATTGTTATAAGTTATTCTCATACCTTAGGGCCACAAAATGACCTAAATCATGGGAATCCAGAAGGCAATAAATGGCATTCAGAGATTTTTCTAGTTTAAATAACCTTAAACTAAAATTTAAATTCTCTCCTACCTTTTTTCAAACCATGTGGAGAGGGAGAGAGAGAGAGAGAGAGAGAGAGAGAGAGAGAGAGAGAGAGAGAGAGAGAGAGAGAGTATTTTGTTGGTTCGGTTTAGGTTAAACATAGAGTTTTTGTTTCTTAAAATAAAGAAAGGGAACCAGTGTCACTTGTAAAAGTATCTCTTGTTTGCCAGGCTTAACTGTGGTCTCAGAGGCTCACATTTACCTAACATCACCTTTTCTAGTTCTTTCTAAACTCTGGCTGGCTGATTCAACTCAGCTGTTCCGGCTCAAACTCCTCTTCAAGATGACTGATTCAAACTGGCTTCTCTCTGCTTTTGACTGAACCATTCTGCTGGGCTGCATGCTAACCTTGGCAATTTGTTCTAATCTTCTTGCTCCTTTTCATTCTCTGGTTCATTCTGTCTTCACCCGTTTCTAGCCATTCTCTCTGCAACCTATGCTGTGAGTTGGCCTGATGTTCTGTATTCAAATACTAAATTCCACACCCCAAGATTTGGTTGCTCCAAGTTGTGTGATTGCTTAATAAATGTGCCACAGCTGGGCAGAGACGAGTTAGGCCAGGTTTCAATTTCCAGGGGATCTGAGTCAGAGACTACAAAGGAGAGAGAGGAGTAAGGAGAAAGAAGGCACCATGGGGTGGGTGGATGGTGGATGCGTGGCCATGAGGGCTGGCCAGTTGGAGTAGGCGCAGCTCAGGCAGAACATGGCGAGTAGTATCTTGAGGTTACTGACAGGGAAATAAACAATATAGGATAGAGAGTTGCTATCTGCCCAGCTGTGGTGCTTTAAAGCGTATTACAAAGAAAAAAGTTGTGTGTGTGTGTGTGTGTGTGTGTGTGTGTGTGTGTGTGTGTGTGTGTGTGTTTTAATTTGGGGACTAAATGATCTAAGGTAGGGCAGAAACACCCAACTAATTTTACCTCAACAAACATGTCTCTATAAAACAGTCCCATTAAAATGCCTCCTGCCTCTATATGAACTAAACAGAACTCCACTGCATTCAACTGAATTGCACCAAACTGCACTAAACTAAACTCAAGTGAACTGCCCTTCTTCAATTAAATGTCACCTTCAAACGTGTCTGCTTCCTTCCACAAACCAACCTTAACTATGTTGTTTGGGATTAAAAATGTACTAAGAGTGTATCTGTTTCCCAGCTGGATCGTTCTGTAATCCAGGGAGTGTCAGCATTCCAGCTGGAGCACCTAGATCTAGAAGGTCTTTGGATTTGATTTCTCGCCAGAGCAGCCATGTTGCTGGATTAAAATTCCTCTGTAGTCAGTGAAATACAAACTAACCTGATCTAGGTTCTTCTTAGACATGAGATAATTAATCTATGCGCACAATGCAAACAGATTCATGTGTTTGTAATTTGAAAACTGAAATGAAAGATAAGGAAAATTTTAAGAAACAGAACATCGTCAACACAGTAGCGGTCTGGGTAACAGACAACACAGACCTAAGCCAGAGCAGTGTCTGCAAGGATAGGGAAGAGAACAGAGGGCAAGAGGAATACTCAGAGCCTTAGTGGCCATTTGTATACACTGTGCATGCCTTGGGGAGGGAACTCGAATGGCTGACTGGATTCTGATTTACTGACAGATACATTACAAGTAAAATCTCAACCAAGATGGAAGATGATAGCTTTTCTTGCATCTCAAAAATTTTAATATTTTCTCCCCGTTATTATATTGATCAAGTGACTAGTGGCACATCAACCCTCCCTTAAGTGTGCTTTATAAAATACCTAGAACAGTACTTACATACTTTCCTGATTTCACTGGCATGTCTAACAGAGTATCACGACAGAGAGAGCTAAAGAGACACTTTAATGTTTAGCCGGTTGGTGAGAAGGGTGAGTTTAGAAGGCTTGTGACCCATCTTCCCTGCATGTTGCTGGGATCTAGCTGTTTAGGACACTGTCTTGTATGCACTACATTAGATCTGGTGTCTAGGTAGGGGCAAACCAAATTAGAGTTCTCTCCTAGTCTTTGGCTAAAGACATTAATTATTCTCTCGGTATTTCTAGTTCTAATCTGGTACGATTTAGGTGAAAAGCTCTGTGACTATATCACCACTCAAAGTGCCACATTCCTTGAGTTTTCCTGAAATATGCTAGTAAAATTTTTGTCAAGGTGATAATAACTCTAGAGAATGAGTGGGGAGTGTACATTTTAGATTTTTATTCTCAGAAAGAATTTGAGAAGATAGAATTATTTCTTCATTAAATGTCTGGTAGGTCCTATTGATGAATCCATCTGGGGCCAGACATGTTTGTAGGAAGGCTTTTGATCAATGATTTACTTTCTTATTATCTATGTGCATACTTACACATTCTTCTGAAGATTTCCTTCAGAAGTCAATGTTAGGTGATTGTGTTTTCCCAGAAATTTGTCTATTTGAATGTGTATACTTGTTACTAAAAAGACATTCATATTATTCTAATTTCTTCGATAATTTTAGACTCCAGAAATATGCCCCTACTTAGATCCCAATAATGTTTCCTTGGGACTTCTTGCTTTTCCCCCTCATAATTAGACAAATCCAAAGGCATATTTAGTTTTAACAATCTTTTTTACAAAGTAGTTTTGGGATTCGGGGACATATCTCAGTCAATTAAGTGATGCCACAGAAGCAGGAGAACAAAAGTCCAGATGCCAAGAACTCATCTAAAAAGCTTGGCAAGGTGGAAGGTATCTCCTCTATGGTGGGAGGAGGTAGATTCCTGAAGCTCGCTCGTCAGCTGTCCCTGTATCTTAGTGAGATACCCTGTCTCAAAAGAATAAAAGTGAATGGCAATAGATTAAGGCATCCGTCATCAACATCTGGCATGAGCACAAACACGCACACGCGCGCACACACACACACACACACACACACACACACACACACACACACACACACACATCTTGGTATTTTCTTATTCCGTTTCTTATGTTTTCTATTGGCTCAGTCAGGAAAATGCCTGTCTCTTGAGAACTGGAGTTCAGATTCTGAGCATCCATGTAAAGTACTGGCAATAAGGGAGGTGTTTGTAAGCCCTGCTTTGTGGAGTGGCAGAGAACAGAGACGGGGCCATCCCTGGAGCTTACTGTCTGGCCAGCCTAGCTAAACTGATAGGTAGAGTTAGAGTTAGAACGATTCAGGTTTAGAGATAGATAAAGGCTAGGGTTAGGGTTTAGGGTATGAGTTAGGGTCATGGTTCAGTGAGTAAAATGTAAATAGTGATAGATAAGGGAAAAACCAAACAACAAACTCCTGACCTTATAACTTCTACACATTCATGCACACATATTCACCAACACACATACATTAACTCACACCCTCACAAATACACATGCGTGTGCAAGTACACACACACACACACACACACACACACACACACAAAAGTAATCGTCTTTTCTAAATGACTCCCTTTGAAAAGTTTCTGTTATGGTAGGTTTTTCTCCAATCATTAATTTTAATTCCATTTTCTATTGCAGCAGATGGAATTTCAGCTCTAATTTCTGTGTCTCTTTCCATTGGTTTTGTTAAATGATGTGTAAGTAGTTTAAAACCATGTACATAAATGCATAGCTATGTCATAAATGTATGCATATAATTGTCCTGTAAGGGTGTTTCCTTCCTTCCACCAAGTTTTGGCGTCATCTAAAATTTACATTTACACCATAATTCGGACATTTTTGTTTTGCTACTTTCCTCTTTGATACAATGTCTACTTGAAATCTCAATAATTATATCTTCAAATAGGAATAAATTTCTCTAGATCTATTTTTTCTGACAAAGTCTATATTCATTTACTTTAGCCTCATCTTTTCTACTAGATAAGGTTCTGTGTATAGTCCAGCATTGGTTCAGTGTTTGCACCTAGTCTGTATGTCCCTTAAAGGATCATATATTCTCCAGCTAACAGATGTCTCAGTAAGGGTTTCTGTTGTGGAAAAACAGCCATGACCAAGGCAGCTCTTATAAAGGAAAATATTTAGCTGGGCTTGGCTTTCAGTGTCAGAGATTTAGTTCATTATCATCATGACGGGAAGCATCAACTCATTCAGGCAGGCATGATGTTGGAGAAGAAGCTCAAAGTTCTACATCTGAGTCAGCAATCAGCAGGAAGATAGAGACACTGGGCCTGGTTAGAGCATTTGAAACCTCAAAGCCCACCTCCAGTGACACACTTTTCCAACAAGGTCACATCTCCTAATAATGACACTCCCTTTGGGCCAACCATTCAAACACATGAATCTATGGGGGCCGTTTTTATTCCAACCACCACTGTAGACAAACGTATCTACATCTGCAAGTACTTGAATGCATACATAATATGCATATATTAACATATTTGTTACACATGTGTAACATTTGACATATGGATAAAATAATAACTAAATAGGTAGTTTAGGATATGGTTCCTTTTTTAAATGATAGTGTTGTAACTTTAATTTCTTCAAACACCTATTTTTAATGATGGTTTTAAAATGTACTAACTTCCCTTTTAGCCCACCACCCACCAGAGGTAGTGGGAAAGAAAGGATATGGAGGGAGTGGGCCTGTTTAGAAAGGTTCTTTGGAGCAACTCCTGTCTATGTTGTCTGCAAATCAGCAGTTCAGTTCACAGGTTAGCAGTGGCAGCTCGATCCACTCACAAACACTTCACAGATACAGCAGCCGTCCAGTTCAGCTAAAGTTGGGAGAGCAAACGCTAATCAGCAGTGGAGGCACTACCTACTAGAGACAGCCAGGCCTCAGGCTCTGCTTGAGTCAGCAGCAGGAGGAACTAGGGCCAGTTCCAGGCTGTACCTGTCTCAGGATATCAAAGATCAACGAAGATGTGAGACCAACAAGCATTGCACAGCTAGCTCTAATAGCAAGGCTAACTCAGCCTCTGTCATTGTCAGTAGAGTGCTATTTATACCTTGCAAACATCGTATGTCGTCCATGACTCTTGCCTCACCACATGTGTCTGCCTCAGCAGACATCACAGAAGTGGCAAGAAACTGTAGCATACCACCAGAAGTGTTTTGGTGGATTTCTCTCTATGGAGACAAATACAGCATAACTACCTAATTTAAGGCAAACCCACACACGCATGTTGTCAGTGAAGAATCCTTTTTCATTTATCCTTTCACATGCTTTATTTAGCATAACAATCCTTTCCCCTGTGTCTGCTTTAGCAAAACATTCCTTCATGAGTCTTCTTTAGCCTTTCACTATTGTCCACTTCAGGAAAGCACTCCTTCACATGTTTGCCTCAGCAAAACACCATCCAACGCAACACTCTCCAAAGAACCCTTGAGTTGCATATGGTTGTGTGTGTGTGTGTGTGTGTGTGTGTGTGTGTGTGTGTGTGTGAGAGAGAGAGAGAGAGAGAGAGAGAGAGAGAGAGAGAGTTTATGTGTGAATTGTGCGGTGCGTGTCCTGTGTCTATTGATGTCAGAGAGGAAGAGTTGGATCACTGGAGCTGGAGTTACAGGCAGGGAACTGAACTCAGATCATCTGGAAGAGCAGAAAGCACTGAGCTCTCTCCTCAGCCCTTATGATAGGGTTCTAGTAATCTATGTTTCTAAAATGTTTAATGACACTTTGTGACTTTTTTAGCTACCATTTGCTAAGAAAATTAATTTTAAGTTTCCTGTCATGTTTCTTCTTGTACTTTTATGGCAACGTGTCACATCTGAGTGTCATTTACTTGATACATATTTTCTTAGTCAATCAAAAATATTCGACTATGAAGCCTACTTAGTCCTGCTATTAATGCGGCCACATTAACTTTGATTAATTATTGTTTGCACAGTGCATTCCTATTTTCTCCTATCTAGCCTGCATCTACATTTGAGGTGTGAGTCTTGGGACTGTTGTGCTATCATGCTTAAGCTTAACCAAGTCATTGACCCATCACCTGAAGCTGATGCCAGGTTTCTTTAAGTGTGATGTTCCTAGCGGCTCTGCCTCACACTCTGCCCTTCTCTGTTTCTTCCAGTCTCTTTCCCTTCCTTCACTGGGATTGGTCAACATTCTTGCTTCATATTTTTCTCTGTGTAGCATGTCAATGCTTCATTCATTATCTTTTGTCTTCTTCTAGTTTTTTTGGAGGGTCATTTTCATTTTTTTATTTTTATCTTAGATATATTTCTTTACTTACATTTTGAATGTTATTCCCCTTTTCAGTTTCCTGTCCATAAGCCCCCAAAAGGACTATACAAAGAATCAACAAAAGCAGGAGCTGGTTCTTTCAGAAAATCAACAAGATAGATAAACCCTTAGCCAGACTGACCAGAGGTCACAGAGGATGTATCCAAATTAACAAAATCAGAAATGAAAAGGGAGACATAACAATAGAATCTGAAGAAATTAAAAAATATCATCAGATCCTACTACAAAAGCCTATATCCAACAAAACTGGAAAATTCGGAGGAAATGGACAATTTTCTAGACAGATGCCAGGTACCAAAGTTAAATCAGGAATAAATAGACCATCTAAACAACCCCATAACTCCTATAAAAATAGAGGCAGTTATTAAAATTATCCCAAGCAAAAAGAGCCCAGGTCCAGATGGATTCAGTGCAGAATTCTATCAGACCTTCATAGAAGACCTTGTTTTTTCTTTTAAACAATTAGCATCAACATATCTCTTATTCTTCTGTTGTAATCATCATCTCGTAGGCTTAGTGCCTTTATCTGCTAACTTAGGACTAATCCTGGAAGGTTGCATACAATCTAACCTAGGCCGTGAATGCTTTTAGCCTATGAGACTTGATGCTGAATGAGCTCAATCCCTTTCGTTTGCTCTGCGCTCTGACTGGCTGCTTCACATCGGCCGTTCTAGCTCAAGCTCCTTTCCAGGCTGAATGATGCAATCTGTCTTTCTGCTTGGCCTCAAACTAACTCTGGCAATCTGTTTTAATTTTCTTTTTCCGGCTCACTTTGTCTTCACCTGTGTCTAGCTCGTTCTCTCTCTGTAACGCTGTCCCAGGAAACCTGCCTCCCACCTTTTTATTTCCCTCCACACTGCCCTTTATGTAGCCTCCTTTACCTCTTTCTTCTCCTGCGAGTTGAGCATATCCTACTCTGTCAGATATTTCTTTGGTTTGTCACTTTGTCTGTCCCTCAATTAGACATCACTTTCAAACATGGGTTCTTCCTTCTAAAAATTAATTTTGCCTTAGTTGTTTGGAATTAAAGGTATGTACTTAGGGCATGTCTGTATTCCAGACAAAGGGATTAAAGGTGTCTGCTACAGACTCAGCCACACCATAACTAGAAACAGTGCCTCTTTTCTCCTTTTTTTAAAAAAATATTTTCTTGGATATTTTACGTATTTACATTTCAAATGTTATCCCCTCCCCCCCCTCCATACTCTCCCCTTTTCTTTCTTCTATGAGGATGGTCCCATTCCCACCCACCCATTCCCACCTCCACACCCTGGTAGTACCCTACACTGGGGAAATGAGCCTTCACAGGACCAAGGGCTTCTCCTCCTATTGATGCTGCACAATGCCATCCTCTGTTACATATGTGGCTGGAGTCATGGTTCCCTCCATGTGTACTCACTGGTTGGTGGTTTATTCCCTGGAAGCTCTGGTGGGGTCTGGTTGGTTGATATTGTCATCCTCCCTATGGGGTTGCAAACTTGTTTAGCTCCTTCGGTCTTTTCTCTGACTTCTCCATTGGGATCCCTATGCTCAGTTTTCAAAGCTGTTTTTATTTCCCTGTATTTGACCAGTACTTACCAGTTTCCCTATGTTCTATTTCAGTTTTTCTTCTGGGATCATGCTATATAAATAATGACATCTCCAATATTGACTGCACATTGTTGCCTTAAAGTAGAAATTCTGCTCTAGTGTCTCTAGTAATGCCCCTTCTACTGTCTGTGGACATATTACACATTCTCTTCACATCCCCAAGGTTTCCTCTTTTACTTTGTGATTCTTTCTACTTGTTTTTGCTGTAGCCGTTCATCCTCCATTGCAGACAACACCTCCATCTTCCATGTCACTAATTATTTCTTTATCTGGGATTCATCTGGTGAAATTGCCTTTTTCAAATTTATATTTTAACTTCCTTTTCATATCTAGAAAATATAGATGACAAATTTTTGACATTGCTATATAATTTTGCCCATTCAAGCCACTCGGTGGTACTTTAAAGCTAATCCTTCTACTGTTCAAACCTTATAAATGTAATGTTCAGATGCTTGCTTATACCTCATACCTCTGGTATCAGGCAACTTCTCATTGTTTCTCCTATTTCTTGCTCGAATGCTGCTCATTTGTAGTACCTAGACAGTACCAATGCAGATTTTACTCTGCATTGGTTTCCACCATCTTGAAGCATTTGGAAGGATGAAATGCTTACTCTTGAAACTTTTCACTTGCTCATGATTTGCTCTAGGGCCATGGCCATTATAGATGCACATCAACCAAGGGAATGATTGAGATTTCTCCAAAGCTATGTGCCATGAACACACTACAATTCCATGAGTACCAGCCCTACCAGCTTTTTTTGAACCATTTCTAAAAGTGCGGCACTTCTCATAGTCCAGAGACAAGGAGGGGGTCACACTATTTTTGTTTTACTTCTCTTGTTTTGTTTTGCCTTTAGTTACGCTGAGAGCAAAATCAATGCAAAATCCCCTATTGGGGGAAATTATTAAATTGTCTTCCTTAAAATTTTTCCATCTGCACATTTTCTGTTCGCTACTAAAGTATGAGTTAGTCTAGATTAGCATGTCATCTAGGTAGATATATATGTCTGTGAATATACATAGATACAAACATTTACTGTAAATATACATATGTATACATGTAATAACATAATTCATACTTCCGCAGTGCCTATGTACATTACATACACCTACAGCAGTAACACAGATATAAAATACACACACGTTTTTCCTCTACTAAAGGTCTCGGGTTCCACATTCTGTTATGGCTATAACTTTCTCTTTTCAAGTATTTTAGCTACTTGAAAAAAATTACAAGAAAAGGTAGTTTTGAAGTCTCTGCAGTATCCATCTGCACAGAGACCATGGCTGAAACATTTTTGTTTTGAAGCCCAACTTTGCAATATTTAAATGCATTGGTACAGTCATTAGTATGTGCTCATCAAAACTAGAGAGAACAGCTGTAAGGCATTTTTATTCAGCCGTAGGGAAAGTTTTTAATCTGTTCTCAGTGATATGCTTTTAGGAACAAAATAGAACATATTCTAAACTTTGGTTATGTTAGCATTTTGAAGAGTAAAGTTTTACCTGGCAAACACACAGGTAAACTTTGTAACACATTAAGAGGGAGTCAGCCTCTGAGTGAGTGGAATTGGGGTTCTTGATCATGGCTAATCACAGAAGCATGGAGTGATAGGAAGCTTTGTTAAAAAAATAAAAGAACAACAACAACAATCTTCAGCTAAACAACCAACAACAGCAGCAGCTAGAAGCAGAGAGAAGACATAGTGGTCAAGCGCAGTCACTTTTGTTTGAGCTCCCATGCAATACTGCTCACAACTGCTAAGAACTTAGGCTTCCCCCTTCTGACCACAGGTCTCATTAGACAATTACACATGTATACACACACACACACACACACACACACACACAGAGAGAGAGAGAGAGAGAGAGAGAGAGAGAGAGAGAGAGAGAGAGAGAGAGAATGTGTCTGTATTAGGGTTTCTATTGCTGGCAACAAAACACCAAGACCAAAAAGCAAGTTGGGAGGAAGGGTTTATTCAGCACACACTTCCATATTGCTGTTTGTTACCAAAGAAGTCAAGACAGGAACTCAGGGGCAGGATCCTAGAGGCAGGAGCTGAGGCAGAAGTCATAGAGGAGTGCTGCTTAATAGCCTACCTCTCGTGAATTGCTCAGTCTGCTTTGTTATAGAACCCAGGACCACCAGCCCAGGGAGAGTACCACCCACAATGGGCTGGGCCCTCTCCCATTGGCCACTACTTGAGAAAATTCTTTACACATGTATCTCATGGAGACATTTCCTCAGCTGAGATTCCTTCCTCTCTGATGATGACTTGTATCCAGTTGACACACAAATCCAGCACACACTCTAAAAATAAATGTAAAAAATATAAAACAAAACAAAACAAAACTTGGGGGGAGGTCTAACTTGAGGCCCATATGAGGAGAGGAAGCCAATATTTGACAGTGCATGGACAGCCAGGATCCGGAAGCTGGATGTCTCAGAGGCCTAGGGTAGAACCAAAAAGACTGATTAGAGATAAGTCAACGAAATGATTTCTAATAGTACTCTGACATACTCAGAGGATCGCTGCCTAGCCCAATTGTCAACAGAAAGGTTTCCTCCAGCAGCTGATGGGAGCAGATACAGAGCTGCCCAGTCAAAAATTAGACAGAGCTCAGGGGAGCGCCACAAAGGAAGGATAGGAAAAATTGTGGAGGCCAGAGGAGTTGAGGACACCAAGAGAGTGCAGTCCACAAAAGCAAAGCTCATAGATGCTCACAAGGACTAAAGTGACAATCAGGAAACCTGTGTGGGTCAGACATAGGCCCTCTACATACATGCATACACACCGTGGACATACATACATGCATACACACAGTGGACATTTAGCTTGGGGTTTTTGTTGGACTCCTAACAAGGTGGGGGGGGGTTGTCTCTCTTTAGCCTGATCGTGGGACCCTTTCTCTCCTACTGGGTTGCCTTGTGTAGCCTTGATATGTTTTTATGTCTAGTGTTTATGCATCTTGTTATGTAGTGTTTGTTTGACATAACTATGAGACCTGCTCTTTTCTGAAAGAAAATTGATGGCAAGGGGAGGTAAAGGTGGACTTTGAGAAGGTAAGGTGGGGACACTGCAGTATGAATATATTCCATGAGAGAAGAAAAAAATCTAACACACACACAGGCACATGCACACACACACACACACATTCATATATATATATATATGTATGTATGTATACATATATATATATATATATATATATATATCCCAGAGTTCTACCTTCCCCCCTGCTTTCCTTAATTCAGGAATCTTTGCTTCTACACATCTAAGGCATACAGAGAATTCAATAGAGCATTTTAATGAGTCCATAATATTATATTCAAACACAATTATTCCTACTCTAATAACTTAATATGTAGCCACAGTGAAGTCATGCACTGTCTTTATTTTATTCACTTAAAATGTGCATGGGACGTGGTGGCACAGGGGTATTCTGGAGGGATTCATTATTTAATGTTGAAAGCGCTACACAAATGCCAAACTCATTACAGTGTGCATGCTGGCAAGTGGCTAGGGTTTCGGAGATAATGCAGGAGCACACATAAATCAAAGTTTCAGCACAAACAAACTTCTTTCCGGACCTGAGAATGATTAATCACATCACTGACATCATGTGTGCAGGTTCTTGTTCATAAGTAAGAGTTGAAACCCTTAGGTTACACCTCCAGCCACCACTGTTTCCCTTCACACAACAGCTGGGTGGGGGTAGAGCACATCAATGCTGTCTGGATGCCAAATGCCTTTCAAGTCATAGTCTAGAAAATACCTACACTGTCCAATGTTCACGCTCCAGGATAATGCAGAATTGCAGTATGTAGCAAATTGTTCTGGGGCTTCAGTTGGATTATTTAGAAGGATAATACTGAAATCATTTCAAGTTGACATGGATTCCATGTCTTGATAAACATTATAAACAGATGTTCTGAGAAGCTCAACATCATCTGATTCTGACAGACTTGTGTGTGACTATTTTTCCAGGTGTTATGAAATCAGTTTCCTAATACAGATGGATCTATATTTGAAAGTGCTAATTTTCCCAAAAGTAACTAGACCTTAGAAGGAAAATAAAAGTATGTCAGGTTAGTGTTTGGGTACAGGGAATTGATTTTTAAGGCTTTGGTGAATGCTAAAAATTAGCTTCACCCCTAAGCTCCTTTCCTAGCCTTTAGGGTACTTGGTAATTCATATCATATCGTTTTTGCCTTCTCTTACATGCTACCTGCTTTACAAGAAGCATTACTTTGTATAATTATATATATGTATACATATATAGATGTACACATTTATACATATACATACACGTAAAAGTAAATATACTCATGTATACACGTAAGCATGTATACATCTATACATACATTTATATATATATACATATACACTTGTGCACAAACACATAACACACACACACACATACACACACACACATTAGAAGTCACCCCTACAAAGTCTTGAGATATCCAGCTGAAATATAATACAAATTTTGATTCATCTTCTTTATTTGTGCGTTGCGGTCAAATTCATACCATGGATTATGTGTCAAGATCAGAAGACAATGCATAGGAACGTTCTCCTCTTCTCCCACAGGAGTTCTGGAGACTGATGTCAAGTCATCTTGCCAGGCTTGATGGCAAGCACCTTCGTATTCTGAGCCATCTCAGTGTCTCAATAAAGCCAATGATGAGAAACAGGAAGCTATTTCTTCTTCGACATCATGGAAGATTGACCTAGTAATTAACCTGATAGTAAATGTCCAACAAGGGTACATTAGCAGTGGGTAATGAGAAAGGTGCTCTGATTCCCAGCGTATTCCAGGTATAAATGAAGCATTAAGAGATTCTGAATGGTTACCTTGAACAACTGTACTGGGAGAAAGCCAGGCATGATAAACATGACTGTTGCAATTCACACACAACTTATTTAGTGGTTTGCCTTTGTAGGGGCTCCTTCTGTTCACGGTGAGCATTCTCCCAGACACTGTATGCTGACCTGCCAATCCCTCACGGCTATATCTGTGCATTACTCAGGTCTCTGCAGGGGAATAGATCCAGAGAACTGGTGGAGAAGACAGTAAGGAGAGCAGGAGGGATTAACATTAGGATCTGGCTGTAAAGATAAAGCCCGTGAAACTCCATTGCATAGTACCTGCAAGCCAGATCACCGGACGAGATGGTGAGGCACTTCAGTCTGAAGCCAAAGTGGATAGAAGAATGATGTCACTCTTTCTCTCAGCCCAAAGGCACCAAACTAAGAGCACTGATATTCAAGAAGAGGATGATGCCAGCTCAAATGACAAGGGACTATTGCCTTCTTGCTCTGTCTGTTTCTTTTGCTCCAATGATTAGTGGACTAGGTAATGCCTACTCATATCCCATTGGTGTGAATTATCTTAGCTACTGAATCAGACAATCAAACTGCTAATATTTTCTAGAAACATCATCGTGGATATCCACAGAAATAACGGCCCGGGTATGATAATGGGCTAGTCTACACTGACTGTCAACTTGCAAGGATTTATGATATCTTTGGAGACAAAGCGACATTTGGTGAGGGATTGTCTAGGTCAGGTTAATTGAGGTATGAAGATCTCCTTGTAGTGTGGGCATGTGAGCATCAACATTACTTGCTCTCTACTTCCTGTGAATGTAATGTAAGCAGTCACTCCTGTTGATAGCCTCTTACTGGTAGACTGTACTTAGAACTCGGTGCCCAAATAAGGACTTCCTTCTTCAAGTAGCTTTTGTTGGGTAGCTTGTTTGCCTCTTAGTTTGTTTTGTTAGTTTGGTTTCTATGACAACATGAAGACAACATAGCTAACACATATATTATTCAAGTTAGCTTCATAGGTAAAAATAACTATCATTTCTCCATGAAACATGCTCTCCACAGAAGCCCCTGCCTTGCCAAAAACATATATATATATATATATATATATATATATATATATATCCTCTTGCAGAAGGGGGTCTTCATCTATCCATTGAGTAGGTGTCCTTTTCTATTAAATTTTAGTTCCCCAGTGATGTGTATACTCAGTGCAGTTCTATCTTTACAAAAATGAGCTTGCACAACCTGTATTTTTAAAGAGATATTAAAAAAGAACTTGTCAGCAAGCTTTGTGCTGAACAATATGTATTTTTTTTAAGCAGTAGTAAGTCCATCAACTTAAAAGCCAGTAATTACTATATGGTCTTTTCAGTTTAGAAAACTGAAGACAGAAAATTAATTTCCCCAAATGCACATTCTTCTGCATAAGAGTGGAAGAATGTCTCCCTAGAGTGTATGCAGAAACATAGTTTTCAAGTCCATTGAGCAAAATGTAGCTACCAGAATCATCCCTAACTTGAAGTTGCTTCCTTATGCTCTGCTTGGGGGCCATCTTTTGCTTAGAAGACTCTTGGTACTTTCTTTGAATTCTTTATCTCACATGTATACTAATGGTTTAGAATAAATGATTCTCGGTGTCTAGAATACTATCTTACTATGTTGCCTGTTGCTCTCTCTTGTAATGTCTTCTTTACCAGTCTGGGTTGTAAAGAAAAGCAGAACCCATTGAATATACATGTAGACATTTGCGGATATGAATACATATGTGTGTATAAACATATGTATTGAAAATGTACACATTTGTCCAGACACATGAGCCTACCTGCTCATTAAAGTTAATCACACTTTGTTAAACTTAGCTATGGGTTTAACAGCATACACAAATCTCATTCATAATACCTAAGTTAGGGTTCTAATTAGCAGCTAAATGATATAACCCAGCCTGCTTCATACGTGCAATCAAATACCATGCCTTCTAGCCGGCAATCTTGTGTCTTTCAAGTCTCATTCCTTATCCTCTTCTTCCTACTTAGAAGCACTGTGGTAATCCTAAGTCATAAGCCATACTATGCCATGCTTCATCTTCAAGCCTTTCCTTGGTTCTTCATGTCACTTTCAATTGAGTCCAAGTTCTTCACAGAAGCATATATTACCTCCAGTGATCTCACCGTCTACAACCTGTCTCCACCCTCTATATTCTCAGGCTGGCTAGGTTGCCTTTCCCTCTGCTTCTACCTCATAGGAGCACATTCTCATCTTAGCTCATGAGGTCATCACTGCTAGAAATATTTCTTTCTCAGGACATGACTAATTTCTTTCTCCAAGTTTTTTGCTCCAATGTCATCTTTTCAATACAGTCTACCTTCACTGAGTAGTTAGATCTCTACTTGAATCATTGTACCTAATTCTACTCTTTTTTCTCTGTATAAACTGTCCTTTTATATGATATAATTTACTATATAAAATGTCCATTATTAGTTAGCCTTTTTCCACACCAAACTTTAACTTTCATAAGGATAATTTTTGTTTATGACAACCCAAGTGCCTAGATAGGTATCTGGCTAGTCGTATTTATTCAATACCCTTTATTTAATTGGTGCATACATTTATGCTAATAATATGCTAATAATTTCAATATTTTAATATTCTTTTAACAGCTTTATTTGTATTCTCTTGCTTTTGTTCTTTTGTATACTTTGTATTTGGTAGATAGTGATTTTTTAAAAGCATAAATATTGCTGCTAATTAGATAAAATGTAATAACCTTAATTTGCATGACACACATATATAAAACAATAAATTTGAGATATAATAGTTAAGTCATAACTTAAGATTGTAGATTTTTGAAAATTAGATATTCTGAATTTCGGTACTAAACATTACTGGCCTTGATCACATTACTGTGTAAGAAAGGAATGGATCCCTGAGGCTGAGGTTAGGGACTTTGATTTGTCTTAAAATGATTGTCTTTAATTTAATATCTATTACAAAAATAGTTTATCAGTGAATGCGGTGGAAATGCTTTCTTTTTTCTAACAAATCGTCTTGACCCATCGGCATAGTCACAGCTGCAGGTAAGGCACACAGGCACCAACGTGGGTTTGCCAAGTTGAACACACCAAATCTATATTCCTTGTTTCCTTATCTTCTCCCTGATCTCTTCATTCTTGGGACTTTACAGGAAAAACAGAAGCAATAAACCCATTTGATGGGTTCCGTGTCACATTCGTCTTGTTTCTCTTTGTCCTCCAGTAACTCACTTGTTTTAAGTTAGAAAAGGAATGCATTTCTCAGGTTCTGCATTTCCCACATCCTGCCAATCACCAGGAGGCTCTGCAACTCTCTCTCACACAGTTCTGTAGAGAGCGTCCTGTGTGGCCCTCCAGAACAAGGAGATCCGTGAAGCCAGGTTTACCATATTCACAGGATCCACTCGGAATTTTCGCATTCTTTTCAAAATTAATTACAATGCACACAAACTACTCTGCTGATACAAAACGATAGAAAAACTCAAATTGAGCTCTAAAAGCCTTTCATCTCCTGTTGAGCAACTCTCCCACACTGACTGCGTGGCTGCAGGTCCTTGAATATGCTAGTCATTGTCCCAGCTCAAGGTCTCTGCACACATTATTTCTTCTGCCTGAAACGGTGTTCATCTGCTAGCACAATCTGATACAAGCATAGCTTTTGTTCTTGGGAAAGCCTTTGGAGACCTGTCTGCCTAAGTGAAGATTCATCTTTTAAAAAATGTTCACCTTACTTTTAATTATACAATAGTGCAATACGAAGTGATGTTGAAACAAGCATTTAGGCTGCCATTGGAGATGGATTCAAATGAACCAATTATTGGAATTCATAAGATAATCTTTAAGCTAGAAAAATCCATCATGCCTTGGGTGAGATGGGCAAAGAGTTCTAGTGGAGAAGGTAATAATCAGAAGACTTCCATGATGGACTAGGAATGACTTGTGCATAAATATGTCCCTGAGGTAATCATTCTGTTCATGAGTGGGACAACATCTTCCTTCCTTCTTTTCTTTCTTCCTTCCTTCCTTCCTTCCTTTATTTATTTATTTATTTATTTATTTATTTGTTTGTTTGTTTATTTATTTTTGGTCCTAACCTTGGAACCACAAGAGGGACTGAGGGAAGTGGGGATAGTACCCTGAAACTAGCTTGCCACTGACCAACACAGAGCAACTTAATCTACAATGAAAGTTTACAAACAGAACTACCATCCTGCTTGGAAGGTTGTTTGAGGGTCTACTAAAGTCAAAGGTGCTCATTGCTGTGGCTTCCCTTATAGTGATCAAAGGGTTGAGTGGTATCAAAAGTCACTGCATTGGTTTCCTTCCAACGCAGGAGTGAACACCGCCCACAGTCTGCCCTATAATCAGCCAGATGGTAATTGAAATCTAAACTGTACGAGAGACACCTGCCTAGAAGACAGCCATGAGGAGACACTGTGAGGACTTAAGGAGCATCATATGAGGGCAAATGGCAGAGCAAGATCAGAATCACTAAGATAAATGAGCATTTGGAAGGTCAAGGAAGGTCAGTTAGCCCGAGGCTGGCACACCATTAGAGGAAAGTTTCTACAGAAGGCTGCAATGGGTACATCCATTAAGATCCATAGTAATGGGGTTGGGGATTTAGCTCAGTGGTAGAGCACCTGCCTAGCAAGCGCAAGGCCCTGGGTTCGGTCCCCAGCTCCGAAAAAAAGAAAAGAAAAAAGATTGGAATTGATCCTATAAACAGAAAATGACCGATGAGTTTTGGGGAAGACAGTAAAGATAACTCACAATTTTAACTGAAATCACTCTTATAGCAAAGAGTGCTTTGGGAGATGTAGTGATATTCACAAAGACTCGGCATGGCCCTTACTTTCTCGGGGAGTTTGAAGGAGTCCTCAAGGTTATTCTAGCTTTGGAAAACTGGGCGTTCCCAAGGTTACCTCAGGCTTAATATTTATTCGAAAGTCTAATAACCAACTGAAAGTGTTAATATGCATGGTTCCAGTTCACTGTAGAGAAAAGACGTTGGCTAAAATCACCCATAGGTAGGGGTGCATAAGGCAGAACTGAGAAGAGTTCACACAAATGTTCTAGGTATTCATATCTCCTAGGGCTATATAGATATCACTAATTTCTCTAAGAAGTGATATGCGACAATGGCCTGGACCACTACTTAGCAGGGATGGTTAGAAGAGCCTGGGAAGAGAAGATTTGAGCCATTCTAATGAATGAGCAGAAGGTGACTGGCATATGGTGACTTCTCACTTCAATTGGATTTGAAAAGTCAAAGGTGCTAAGGGCCTAGATCTAAAGCCCAGACCTAGATATCAAGAGGTTTGCAATCAGGTGCAAGAGACAAAGAAACCAGTGACACATGACGAGTGGGGTCTGAGTCAATGGTTCACCCAGACATTGAGAATCCAAATACTGTGGTAAGAAACAAGAAGAGGATGTCTTATGCTAAATAAAATATTGGAGGTGATACAGGAGTAAAAGAGGAAGTGCATTCCATGTATTAAGCCATGCATAAAAGTTCAAGGGAAATCATGACACGTTAGTGAAAATAAAACAATTATTTTATGAAAACAGTAAGGAAATGGTGCACACAGAGGGGGTTAAATGTAGATCAGAAGAAAACAGGTAAAAGTCTTCAAGGATCTAAAGGTTCTGTTAGCACAGGGCAAAATTATTAACACCTTCCACAGTAAGAGGGGCATTTCGGAAAGACTGTTAACAATGGTGTAAGAATTGGATTAGAAAGGATGGGCAAAGTCAAGGAAGACACATGGATATAAATACTCAGAAC
The DNA here is from genome assembly GCF_011064425.1 of Rattus rattus. Taxonomy (NCBI): domain Eukaryota; kingdom Metazoa; phylum Chordata; class Mammalia; order Rodentia; family Muridae; genus Rattus; species Rattus rattus. The sequence goes on from NC_046159.1 coordinate 10,866,715, forward strand.
CCAAACTTAAAAGGGAGGATCGTGAGGAGCACTGGGTGTAACTGAATCCTGGGCTAAAGGGAGGAAAAACCTACTGGTCAGCAGGACTTGTTTATTAAGAGTGTAGAGAAGTAATCGAGGAAGACATTCAGGGGGCCTGGTGCTGACAACAGACTCACAGTGAAACAATAAGTCTTTATTGGCAGAGTTCAAGTGGGAGACAGGAATTCAAAACCCCAGAGCAGCAGGGAAATCATTACTGGACGTTGTAATTCAGAGGTAGGCCATGGAAGAATGATGTCCCACAGACAACCAAAGCAAACTGCAGTACCTTAGAGAAAATGCAGCCCGAAAGCAGCGTTTTGAATACCAATGCTTCATAATAGGAAGATGGTTAAGTGCCTACATAATGAAGTCCACTTTCGAAACATTTCCTATAACTTGAGGTAGATGTATGGCAGTTTACAAATGTACATACACACACACACACACACACACACACACACACACACACACACACACGCATGCACACACACACATACACACACACACACACACACACACACACACACATACACACACACACACACACACACACACACACACACACACACACACACACACACACACACACACACACACACACACACACACACACACACACACGCACACACACACCCACACCCACACACATACACACACACACACGCACACGCACACGCACACACACACACACATGCATACCTGGGCTCACATCAATAGACCTGGCTGTGCAGTTAGAGACCCTTCTTATTCAGTGCGGATTTCCCTGTGTCATACTAACAAGTAGGTTAACCGAACAAAAATCTCGCTCATTATCGCAGATTGACAAAACGTCAACTTTACTGTCTTGTAGCAATAGTCACGCTCGATTTTTTTTTTTACCCGAAAAAATGAAATAGAACAAGTGAGCGCCACTGTGAGCAGACTCTGCACCACATCCCTAATGGCTCCGAGAGTTTCAAGTTTGAGGACAGCATCTGAGGAGTCTTAGGCTTCCTGGGCACAGATGCTTCTGGTGATGTCAATCTCAAGCTCTCCTTTGCGACGTGAAATTTCCATTGTACATTTTAAATGAACACATAGCACCATGTAATAGCACACGGATTCCACGGATGCCACAGTTCTGGGGATAAGAATTACAAAGAACGAAAGGGAAGGGCCGCAAGGTCAAGAGACATTTTTTTTCTTTCTTTCTGGAGAATCTTGCAATATACCCAGTGATGCCTTGGGCAGGCAGGGGCAGGAAGAGTGGTTTAAAGAAGCCTGCAGCTGTTGTCTGTAATGTCGCTTCTTCATTACCACAGTGGAGCAGAAACAGCATCCTTGTTGCCTTTTTCCCGTTGACGGTATCAATGGGACACTAATGGGATTCTTATAGTCTACTGGTGCAGTGTAAATTTAGCCCGAGTCAATCTTATATTAGCTATTATGATACTTTTAAAAACCAGAAAGGAATCTTATTTTTAATTAAAAAAAATAATAAAAGCTTTATAGAAGACACCCCTCCAGTCCACAGTAAATAAGTCATCAGTACATGGCGTGCCTTCACCCCTTACGTGTGTTTTATCATTAGGACTGTGGGCAGAACTGAAGCCTAAATTAAAACTCTCATTAATAAGATTGTTTCACAGAAATGTCGCCTGGCCTTTCTGCACTTAACAAAGGCTGGGCGCTTTTATTGCTGTTCCTTATTGATCTCACTTATTTAATTCTCCCTGAACAGAAAATCACGCCTGGCTTTTGCTTGTCCTTTTATTTTGCTAACAAAACAGGCCAGGCATCCAAAACCAACAAAGTCATGCAAATCACTTAAGCATTTCTGTCTCCTCTTTAAACCATGTCCAAACTATGATCTCAGGGTTGTCCATTTGTATAAGAATTTCTGGACTAGACAGGAACCCAGATGTTTCCAGTGGATTTGCAAATGGCAAACGCTGCCTGTTGGACCGGCCTGCAAATCTATTTGCAAATGCAAATCCTCTTTCCAAACAGATAAGTCGCCCCTCGCCCCCCAACAAAAATCTTTGAGCAAAACAAAGTTCCCATGGAACTCCCGTGTCCCTGTGGTGCTCCTGTAGACTGTAGGTCCAGAGTTTTATATCATCCCCGTGAAGTCTGCAAGAAACTGCAACAAGGAGATGTCACCTCTTTTCAGAGGGAGCTGGAGGCTTCCTCTCATCTTGGGACAACAAATGCTAATGAGGTCAGACCTCCTCTTTACTCTCTCTGTGAAGTTACACCAAGCATGCTTCCCTCACAGGCCCTGTCACATGGAGCAGTGCCCCTCATCATTCGAGTTCCTGGAGTCTGATGTTGGGTGCAACTCTCCTTTTTCTTACCTCTGATAAAAACCATAGACAAGGCGCACCCCTGCTATCCTACACTGCCCATGTTGCTGGTGAAGCCTTACCTACATCTCTCATCCATGCACACTGGCTTCCTTCTCCACACCCCATGTGCTGATAACAACAAGTTCGTTTACACTAAGAAGTCAGTGGTGTGGAGACGCATAGGCAGCTTTTTTCCCCCTGTATTCCTCGCCTTCCCCCGTGTACCCTTTCTCACTGCTTTTAACCTAGGCTGGTCTCAGGCCACAGCCTTCTGTCTGACATCTGCCAGACTCCTGACTTTCTCCCCTTGAAATCCATTCCTTAGCACTTTTGCTAAATTGACTTCTTTGGGTTACATATCCAGCCTTGGCATCAGTCCACCTCAGTGTTAGTCAACCAATCACATAGGGCTCAGAAGGTACTCTAAAGCCCTGACCCATGCTTTAACTGAATCTATTTCTCTGGATTATTTTCTTACTGTGTTTTTCTAAGATCTAAGAAGTGATGTTTGAATGCAATCTTTCATATATAATATTAATTTCATGGTTTTTTTTGGGTGATTGATAACATAAACTTGGAATGTTTTCTGTCCATCCTCCCATCCTCTGTCTAGTCCAAGTTCAATTCTCCTGTCCTGAGGATTCAGACAGGGATGACAAATACAATCACACACACACACACACACACACACACACACACACACACAGAGAGAGAGAGAGAGAGAGAGAGAGAGAGAGAGAGAGAGAGAATGTGTGAGCTTATGTTTCTGTCCATCCTTCACAAGGAAACATATTTTCTGTAATCTTGATCGATGTTGCCACAGACCACAGATTATATTGAGAAGCTTTGCCTTTTCTCTATCCCTTTAGCACATACATGAGCATATCTTTAAAACATAGGTTCTCAATCAGTTGGTCTCAATTCCCAAAAGACCATAGGAAAACACAGATGTAACGTTTTAATTCATAACAGTAGCAAAACTACAGTTATGAAAGAGCATTGAAAGTTACTGTATGGTTGGGGTCACCATACCATGAGGAACTGTACTAAAAGACCAGCATTAGGAAGGTTGAGAACCACTGCATTAAAATATCTCCCTGAAGCATTTTCTTTGCTATAATGTGAGCTCTTTATTAGAAAGAATCCCCTTTCTGTTTTTTTCTTCCTAATTTCCCCCAGGACTCTTACTTTGCTACCAAATCAGGGGTTGTGGAAGTAAGGGATTCCCAGCCAATGCTAACTGACATAAACTAAGCATGTCCTACACAGTCATATTCAATGCTTAGACCTCAAAAGATGGTGGCTTTGGCTAAGAGAAGGAATGTGTGAATGGAGGCCAGGACTAGTTTAAGATAAGGGCTTCTAAGCCAAAGGCACCATTTCCCTCAGACCTTGCGTGTCTTAGGAGATTATTTGGTCAGTGTGTGAAGGAAATTGATGAGGCATGGTAGTTGGGACTGTCACTAGACAAGCACAAGCACAGCAAATGGAAAATAAGAAACCAGCACTGTGTCTTAGGAAGAGTTTCTGAGCACACATTTACCCAAGACCGCATGACGCTCACAAAGAAGAAAGACCACAGTGTGAATGCTTCTTAGAAGTAGGAACAAAATACTCAAGGGAGGAAATACGGGAGTATAGAGCAGAGATTGAAGGAAAGGCCATCCAGAGACTTCCACACATGGGGAGCCAATCCCATACACAGCCACCAAACCCAGACACTTTCGGAATTCAAGAAGTGCATGCTGACAGCAGTCTGATATAGCTGTCTCCTGAGAGTCTCTGCCAGAGCCTGACAAATACAGAGGCAGATGCTCTCAGCCAATCATTGGACTGCGAACAGGGCCCCCAATGGAGGAGGTAGAGAAAGGGCTGAAGGAGCTGAAGAGGTTTGCAACCCCATAGGAAAAACAACAATATCAATCAATTAGACTCCCCAGAGGCTCCAGGGACTAAACCACCAACCAAAGAGTAGACATGGAGGGACCCATGGCTCCAGATGCATATGTAGCAGAGAATGGGCCTTGTCAGGCATCAATGGGAGGAGAGGCCCTTGGTCCTGTGAAGGTTGAATGTGTAGGGGAATGACAGGATGGGAAGGTGGGAGGGTGTGGGTGGGTGAGTGGGGGAGCATCCTCATGGAGGAAAGGGTGGGGGGATGGGATGCGAGTTTTCTGGATGGGAAACTAGGAAAGAGGATAACGTTAAGAAAATCTCCAAAAAAAGAAAAGAAAGAAGAGAAAAAATCTAACTGAAATACGATGACAGAATTAATAATAACATAATCCTACTGTGAAATGCATATATATATATATTATCATTTTAAAAAACAAAATCCACAACATGTATTTCCAAAGCAATCACTGATACTGTGCTGATTTTTTCCATAAGGTAAGATGAAGCAGAAATAAAACTCTCCACAGAACAGAGCACTTTGGGGAATGTTCTGTTAGAATGGAGAGGAGCTCAACCAAAGCAGGACACACCTCCCCAGCCACCGTCCCACAAAGAAGAAGACAGAACAATACTCATTCTGTAGAATGAGCTCATGCGATGTGGTCAGGTCTGGCTTGACCAGAAAAGAACCCTAGAATTACTTTATTTTCTTGTAATCCCCTCGTAGAAACATTAAACCACTTTTTTTTTTCAAGTAGATGAAAAATTAGCATCACATAAAGCAATTGCTTTCCAAAAATATCTCTAATGTATTCTAACTTTATATATAGACTTTGAAGACCAGGTGCTGTGGGCGACTGGCAAGAATTACTGAATTCAAGGAGACCTTTAGGCTAGGGAGAGGCTTTTGGCCTCTACCAGTGTTCATTAGACTTTCCCAAGTTCTCAAGTCAATTACTCCAACCCTGTGCCCGGCATGGAAGGGTGTGGCAGGCTATCTACTTCTCTGGTGATTATCCAGCTCAGACCTTGCTTTGGGTAAGGCAGTGACTCCTTGTGTTTCTGACCCAGTCAATGTCTCCTGCTTTGTGCTAAAAGCCCTAGAACATTTTTATTGGACATTTCATGTATTTACATTTCAAATGTTATCCCCTTTACGGGTTCCCCTGTCTCCTATTCCCCCTGCTCTTGCTTCTTTGAGGATGCTCCCCTTCCCACCCACCCACTCCCACCTCAACACACTGGCATTCCCCTACACTGGGGAAACCTCAATGGGGGAGTTAGAAAAAGTACTGAAGGAGCTCGATGGGGTTTGCAATCCCATAGGAAGAACAACAATATCAACCAACCAGACTCCTCAGAGCTACCAGGGACTAAACCACCCAAACTTTTAATTGGACCCAAATAATTCCTTGGTTGTGTGAGGTCACGCATTGAAGGGAAAGGCTGTTCTCTCTCCATCTTTCAGATGTCTCCTCAGAACTGCTGACAGTTCTGGCCATTTAAAGTGCCAGGCATCTGCTAGACAAGAAACTCTGAGGTGACCACAACCCTCTCAAGCCAGTTCCTGACTCTACCTCTGAAGTACCTTCTCATATTCTTTTCTAAGAGTCTTTGGGGGGTTAAAACAACATCTCCAGAAGAGCTCTGGTCCCAACTTTAGGGAGGTCTGTGACCATGACACTTGTTAACTGGGCAAGCAAGGCTAGATGAGGCATCTCCCAGCTTGGGAAGAAAATCTACCCCATCTAGAGAGATAGCCAGTGCCCTTCTCCTAAGCTCTGCTGGGACCTATCTGGCAGATGTGGAGGACAAGAGTACCTGCTCTTTCTGGGAGAGGAAGAAATACAGAACTGTGAACTAAGAACAAAAGCACTCCCTCCAAGGTAACATATACCAGTCTGCAAGTGAGTGAAGCATAAAGGGTAGGATTCTGTCCAGGGCCCTCTTTTCAATCATGTTCCAGAGGGTTGAGACACTGCTGGGCATTGAAGATAGTGAATGGAAAGGCAGCAGGACACAGGGGCAAACTGCTCCACTGGGAAAGCATGTTCCTTGCCCAGAAAAGGGAGATGCATCCATGGGAGGGCTGAGGCTATCCCACAATGATACAACTCCAGGATGCCCAGTCACTGACAACCTGGTTTACTGTCTCTTCATCATGGGCCTAGCCAAGTCGTGCTGACTTGAAGGCAGAAGAAGACGGCCTTGCTTACCCACCACTGCCACCCCCATTATTTCTACAGAAAGGCAACTGATCAGAACTTAGCCCTGCAACAATGACAACCTGATGTTTGGTTCTTACTAGGCTCCCATCTTGGGCCTGAGCTGGGACTAAGTAGAGCTAAAGGGCAGTACTAGATTACAAACGAGCTTTATTATATCATATAACCTCATAATCAATATTCCAAAGATTTTGCATTGTATGAAATTCAATTGTTAGGAGATTTATACAGCCTCAAGAAATCTAATAAAAGTTCCTTCCTGCAAACTTTAAACTTGAAAAAAGTCTTTGTAAATTCTTTAGTTCTAATTTGTGTGTGTGTGTGTGTGTGTGTGTGGTGTGTAGGGTGTGTATGTGTGTCTGTGTGGTGTGGTGTGGTGTGTGTCTGTGTGTGTGTGTGTGTGTGTGTGTGTGTGTGTGTGTGTGTGAGAGAGAGAGAGAGAGAGAGAGAGAGAGAGAGAGAGAGAGAGAGAGAGAGAGAGAGAACACATGACTGCTCACACCAGTGTTCACGTTTTGGACCAGAAGACAACTTTTGGGAGTCTTCTCTGTCTACAACATGTGACCTTGGTATTGAATGATGGTTGGCAGAATTGGTTCCAAAGACCTTCACCTCCTAAGGTATCTTATCGGATCCTAAAATATCTTATTTCTTGTAAAGATCCAAGATATTAAACTGATAGCATCCATAATATGACCTGTGCTCATTAGAATCAGTTGTTTTAAATCAATATTTTTGTCTTATTTTTGAGTGTTATAATTGGTCGATTTGCTTTTGAATATTAAAAAAGTATATAACACAAGTAAAGATTCTATAATCTTTTAAGTGAACAGAGAAGACATATCAACGGAAACTGTTAGTGTTCTTTTCTGAGTTGTTATTTCTTCCCCCAATAATAGTCGATTACAGTGGAGAGATAGTAACTATTTTTACAGAACTGGGACAGTAAATAGCAGACAGAGTAAGCTCAGCTATGTTCCTCATAGGTGCAATGCTCAGAGTGCCAGCCCCCACCCTCCGCACTGCAGGATTAACGTGATAAATGCCTTCTGTACCTGCAAAGGATCCTTGACTCAGCACCAACTCATTCTACAAACATGAGAAAGTAAAAGGACACCATGTTGTAGGGGAGAACTTGTTGTCAAATATCTGTTTTAGTGTCCTCTCAAGATGGAGAAATACCAAAGTGCCAGGGGGAATAATATCGAGCAAGTATTTACAGAATGGATATTACGTCTTGCTAAACTGCAAATGAAACTGTGTGTCGGTTGGGTTGTTGGTGTCCTTCATTTGTTTGCTTTTTGTTTTGTTTTGTTTTTTTTTTTATTTTTTAAAGATTGAGTTTATGTTTTCACATTCTCACGGTTTGTTTTGGAGACGTAGACAAGATTTAGCCACATGACTTTATTATTTGAGAGAAACATTTCCAAAAGATCCAGAGAGCCAAGGAAAACTCAGCATGCAGTTTAGTGAGCTGTAGACTAACTGGGCCACAGGGTAAACACATCGTTTTTAAATGCAACGCCCAAAACAATGACTATGTTTCTCTATACAAAAAGAAATGTACAACTCTCTCCCAACCCCTCCCCCCTCCCCCAGAGTACTATGTGGTCAAAATCAAAAAGGTCGAATACTAAGTGTTCCAGAGATGGCTTTACCTAAAGGATCAGGATTGGACTCATACTTGAGGTCTTAGGTGAAATGAGTTTGACGGATTAGGTTCCCTTACTGGCTGTCAGTACACTACATAAAATACACTGCACTCACCGGGCTTAGTGAAACTAGCTGTTTTCTGCACAGGAAAATTCCTTGATAGAGTTAGCATGAAGACAAATGAACTGTTATCCCCTAAGAAAGGTGTCCCTTTAGGTTAGGCTCCAGGTTAGCAACACCACACAGAAAGCGCTCTTGACTCCTTACAGTTGACAGACTCATTACCTTTGTAAATACCAAGGCTCAGCTTTGAGTGCCTGGATTTCTCCCTGCCTTGGAGAAAGCGCTCTTAACACGCCAATTACTGAAGTAATAGAGAAATTAAAATGAGAGAAGCAAGGGTGATGTAAACAAATGCCCTTCATCACCTGCCATCAAACGGCGTTTAAATTTTCCCCTTTGTTATTATTACATTTAAATCCCCACCATGCATTCAAAACCGCTTAAATAGACCATTGGACTCCATTATGTTAGGACGTCTATAAGAAACTGTTTTCCTTAATAGGTGGGAAAGCGAAACCACACATTGGATTAATTATAACACAGTAATGGCGGGATTAGAAATAGCACCTTCCAGTGTCGGAAATTAGTACTTCTCGGCATCTTTTCAAGCAGAATTAGTTATTTGAAAACTATTTTGCTTATGAAGCTGTATATGTGGTGTTTTCCTTTAATCTTTGATTATTTTCTACCTTCTAGTCACCTTGTGAGCAAACGCTGACAAAATGTCTCTGACAAAGCTTTAAGCATCATTCTATACTGTTTCAGTGTCTTCCACTTACATTATAAGCTTTTATGCAGAATTATATTTTCCATACCCATTTAAATGACTACAGAACATTCCATTACGTAGAGTATGATAATGTGCATATTTTAATGATCTTTTAAAAATATAAAATAGTCTAACTATATAAATAGCTTAGTCATTATTGTCATTACCTATGTCGGTACTGTCCTCTCCCAGGAGCCTCCTCCTGTTTCCCTGGTATCGTCTTGTGATTTTCCGTCAACATTCCTACATCAGTAGACACAGTCACAAATCTGGCACAGCTGTACAAGCTCTGCTTTCGACACTGCTGCCTCGAGTATTTCCAGTCACCAGCCTTAACGCAGCCACTAGCCTGGTTATGCACACAGCTCCTTCAGCCTAAGTAGTTCTGACTCGGCTCTGTTGCCTGAACACAACCAGTGCATCATGGTCAGGGTGGGGTTCCCTAAGGCCTCAGCCACTTGACCCGATCAATCTGTGAACGAGTCTAACTATTCTTGCTCCATGGACAACCACGGAGAAAGCTGAGACTCTGCACCCAGGGGTGCCACCATTAAAAGAAACAGAATGATGGGAACTTGAGGCAGATGAGAGGCATCCTTGGGGAAAGTAAGTAAGTACGCAAAATATACAAAAAAAAATTGCAATCACTTCTGTAAGTCAAGGTCAACTCCATTGGCTCTGAGGCTTGCTGATTTGTGGCCGATTTGGAAAAAAAAATATTGATTTCAAGCAGATATTTCTCTCAATCTTTTTGTGGTTTCCTCACAAGGTAGCATCCATTCTCTTCCACCGAAGTAAACTCTTGTTTTGTTCCCCGTTACTTTTGCTTTGTCCTCAAAATAAGATATTTAACACTCGATTCAGAAAATTCCATCTAAGAAAATAGGCATGACGATATGTGTTTAGCGAAATACAGCAAACACTGAAGAGAAATGTCATGGGCTCGCCCATTCTCCAGTAAGCCATAGGGAGTTAGAAAAATCCCGTTACTTAAAAATGGAAATACAAGAAATCAAAATACCTAGGGAATTAAATCGGTATTCACAAGGGATTTGTTTTAAGTAGTCTGTTGGGAGAACTATACAAACATTAACTTTTTTGTTTAAAACAGTAGGGATACTGGAGAAGTTTCCATGACACTCTTCATAGGTCTTTTCCAGCCAGCATTCTTTCCAACAGTGTGTAATTGGCTGCGGTCAAGACACGCAATCGTGAACTATTCTACCTCCTAACGAATGCTCATTTTCTGACTTGTTGATGATCACCACACAAACAGGGCAGCTCCTGTCTCTTGATAGTTTCGATTCCTTTCCTTGCTGTTAGTGAATTTGAGCCCCTTTAATACCTGTTGGCCATCTGAAAATCTTCTCTGGAGAAACGTCTCCTCAAGCATTTGCCTATTTCCTCAGCGGATTAGTTTGCTACTGGGTTATATAACTTCTTTATACAGTTTGGATTTCATCCATTCTTGGATATTCAAGTTCTTCCTTCTGGTCCATAGCTGGTTCAATACATAGTTGATAACCGCCTTACTTTGATGTAGTGTCACTGTGTATACTCTTTGGTTCAATGTCATACCCCTAAGTCACCACTACTGCAGATGTAATGGCGACTAACTCCACCTCTTCCTTCTACCAGTTGCAAGTGTTAACTTACAACCAGTTTGCGCTGATTGTTGTATATAGAAAGGAAAGGGTCCCGTTTATTCTTCTTTTGTTTTTGCATGCGATATATAGTATTCCAATGCCACTTGTCTTTGTCTACTGTAAATTTTGGATGCTTTATGTCAAAGACTAGTTGGCCATACTGGTGTACCTGATCTCTATGCACTCTATCTAACTTTAGTAGTAGATACATCAGCTTTATATCTGTGCTGTGCGTTATTAAAAATTTTGTGATATTATACCATAATCACATCATTTCTCTCTCACTTTTTTCACTCCTAACATTTTAATGTACCGCCCCTCTATGCTCTCTTGCAAACTTGTGGCTTTTTTGTTTCATTAATTGTTGCTACATTGTATATAAGTGACCATTGTATATAAGTAACTGCCATTGTATATAAGTAACCATATGGAGATGTTTACACAGTATGAAGATTGGTCATGGCTATTTTCATATATTCTGCCAACCTGTACATTTAAGTTTACAAATTTAATCCACTTATATTTAAAGCACTTGCTAGAAAAGCAATTATTCAAGCAGTTTGCCATTAGTTTTCTGTGTTTTCTATGTTTTTCTTTCTCTGTCCTTTCTATATTTCCCCCTTTCGGTATATAATTCATTCATACAATTTTTATAGTTTCATTATACTTTTTAAGTATTTCTTTAATGGCTATATTGAATGTAATATCTTAATCTTACAGCAGCTCAGATTCAACAATACATTTTTCATGGCATTTAAACTCTCTTTTTACAAAGTATTGGTATTCTTTTATTGTTACTGTTTCAGTTTATGTCTTTGATCATTTTAATCCCATTAACATCGACTCCTTTGTTATTGGTTTATGCATTTACGTGTATAGTTATACAGAAGCACAGGCTTCAAATTAAGAACCAAGTAATACTGGCTTTTTCATTTCACTAAGGGATTACATCTACAATTATTCTCTACTAGATTCCTTTCTCATGACTTCTAGTAACTTCTTACTGTCTTTTTAGCTGAGTCTAAGACATTATTGTCATCATTCCTTATATTATAGCTCTGCCATTGAAAAACAGTTTCAATTCTTATTTATCTGCAAATGTTTTCACTTCTCCATTCTCAAAGGACAGTTTTCAGGTTATAGAATTTCTGATTGATTTTTCCCCACTTTGGGATGTTAGCTGTATCTGAAAAATGTCTTCCCTCTTCCATAATGTCTAATCAAAACAAGCTATTAATTTCATGGTAGCTGAAGGGAACCACATTAAGCCACAGGTATGGATTAATGTAAAGTTCAAAATTGATGAAAAATCAACCAACCAACTAATAAACTGACTGACTAACTAACTAACTAACAAACTAGGTTAGACAATGAGTGAAAAGACCATCAGAGAATGCTGCAGATTGCAATCTGAAGAGATTCTATTGTTGTTGGGAATTTGTTGAAATGAAAGTGTAAATCAGGGACTAGGGGATGACATAATCCCTGTACCCCATTTTTAATTGGGTTACTTGGTTGTTCAGGTCTAACATCTTGATTTCTTTATATATTTTAGATATTATTCCTCTGTCAGAAGTAGAGTTGGTGTAGATCTTTTTCCGCTTTGTAGGATATTGATGGTGGACTTAGCCTTGCATAAGCTTTTCAGTTTTCACGTTTTCAGGTCCCAATTTTTCATGGTTGATCTTAGTACCTGAGTGATTAGTGTTGTGAGTTATTGGTGGAATTTGCCTCCTGTGCCAGTGTGGTCAAGGAAGTTCCCCACTTTCTCCTCTGTTAGATTTAGTGTGTCAAGTTTCATGTCAAGATTTTTTGATTCACTTAGATTTGAGTTTCATGCACGATAATAGATATGGATATATTTGCATTCTTCCACATGCAGACATCCAGTTAGACCAGTGGCATTTATTGAAGAGGCTTTGTTTTCCACTGTATGGTTTTGGCTTCTTTGTCAAGATCAAATATCCATAGGAGTGTAGGTTTATGTCTGGCTCTTTGATTCCATTCCACTGATCAACATGTCTGTTTTTATTATTACTATTGCTCTGTAGTACAACTTGAAATCCGGGTCGGCAATTTTCCCAGTAGTTCTTTTATTGTTTCTAGTATCCTGGGATTTTTGTTATTCCATATGAAGTTGAGAATTGCTTCTTCTATCTCTGTGAAGAACTGAGTTAGAATTTTGATGGTGACTGCATTGAATTCGTAGATTGCTTTTGTTAAAATGACCATTTTTACTTTGTTAATCCTATTATCAATGAGTATGGAAGATCTTTTCATCTTCTGATATCTTCCTCAGTTTCTTTCTTCAGACACTCGAGGTTCTTGTCATATAGTTCTTTTACTTGCTTGGTTAGAGTTATGTCATATTTTATGTTACTCGTGGCTACTGTGAATGGTGTTGTGGGACCCGTCTTCATGTAGTTAGTGTTCACACTTTTTCAGGAATACTTGATTTTGCAAGATGACAAATTTAATCAGAAACCAAGTTTATAAAAGTTTGATTGATCATTGGAATAACAAAGACAAAGACTAATTAGTAAAAAAAAAAAAAAAAAAAAAAAAAGCAGCCCCAACTCAGCCTGACTGAAAAGGAGGCTGAACAAGGCAATAATTTTTCAGGTGTTCAAAACCATAGGGGCTACAGTTGTAGGTTTTACATATTTTTCTCCATTAAAGCTTAAGTGAGGAATTTTAAAAGAATTTTATATAGTAGTAAAATTAATAGAGCTGTATAAAGAAGAAGTTTTTTAAATAATTTTATTTTTCTTGGATATTTTATGTATTTACATTTTAAATGTTATCCCCTTTCCTCCCTTCCCCATCACCTCTTCCCCCTCCCCCTTCTTCTATGATGATACTTTCATTCACACCCATCCACTCCAACCTTAACGCCCTGGCATTCCCCTACATTGGAGAAACAAGCCTTCCCAGGACCAAGGGCTTTTCCTCCCACTGATGCTGGACAATGCCATCCTCTGCCACATATGTGGGTGGAGTCATGGGTCCCTCCCATGTGTATTCACTGTTTGGTGATTTAGTCCCTGGGAACTCTTGTGGGGTTTGGTTGGTTAATATTGTTGTTTTTCCCATGGTGTTACAACAACTTGGTCAAGGAAGAAATAAAAAAAGAAATTACAGACTTTTTAGAATTTAATGAAAATGAAGGCACAACATACCCGAACTTATGGGATACAATGAAAGCAGTGCCAAGAGGGAAACTCATAGCTCTGAGTGCCTCCAAAAAGAAACTGAAGAGAGCATACACTAACAGCTTGACAGTACCCTTGAAAGCTCTGGAACACAAAGAAGCAAATTCACCCAAGAGGAGTAGATGGCAGGAAATAATCAAATTCAGAGCTAAAATCAATCAAGCAGAAACAAAAAGAACTATACAAAGAAAGTTTTGATCAAACCAAAGATAAAAATACAAGGTTTGGGTAAAGCACTCATGCTGGAGTCAACTTGAGGATGTTGGGAACATGTTCAAGAGGTTTCAGCCCTTTCTAATATACTTACTGATAAATCCAAGACAGAATTAACGTGTTCTTATCAAAGGAACACAATACTACTCCAGTAGGACACATGGCAAAAACAAGTCATCTCATCTGCTAACACATGCTGTCATCAATCTATCTGGTTATAATCCATTTTCATAAATATTTAATTCTGGTCATCATACTACCTCAAAAATCTCTCAGTGCCATCACTACCCACCTAGTCCATTACCTTGTTTCAAGAGAAATACTTCGCAGCACTTCATGATATCCTCTGTCATTTCTTCTCCTTACACCCATCAAGCAAAATATGCTTCAGGATGCATACATAACACTCGTAAACTCTCTCATACTTTATAGTCTTATTTTCTCCTCTCTGAAACTACATTCAGGCATCGTTTCTTTCCATAACCCCCATGGTAGCACAGTTACTGCATTTTCTGATTTCCTTGAGTGTAGAATCCTGTCTTCAGCTTCACAGAGACAAATTTGCATCCCAACTTCACCACTTGAAAGTGGCGAAAGTCATGATGGGTTCTCTAAAAGTTAGCCTTCATTTGTAAAACAGCCCGTGACAGCTAATATTGTCAGCTTGACAGGATGTGGCATCACCTAGGAAACATGCCTACAGGCACATTTATGCCGGATAGATCAGTTAACTTCTGGAAATATATATATATATATATATATATATATATATATAGCTGAATTTACATTAACTGAGTTGGGAAGACCCACCCATCAAATGTATACTGCCATCTTCTGTAGTGGGATCCTAGAGTGCATGAAAAGGATAACATAAGCTGAGTACCAGCAGTCCTTGCTCTCATCTTTGCAACTAGGGATGCTGCAGGACCAGATGCCTTAAGCTCCTCTTGCATTGACTTCCCCACCATGATAAATCCTGTCTTTGAAGTTTGATTCCGAATGAATTCTTCATTCGTAAGCTGCTTTTATCAGGATTATTATTATTCTTTATTTATGCCACCAACAGGGTAACTGAGACCCAGAACGTTTAATACAGAACTAACTATACCAGGGTGTGTTGGCTATGTTCTCCTGGTGTTGTGATGAACACAGTGGCCAATGGAGAGAGAGGGAAGTCTCTTTTGGCTTGCAGCTCTAGAAGAAGAGCCCATAAGGACAGGGAAGTTACATTATCAGGCAGCCAAGGGAGAAGACCGAGATGATCTATCTTCAGTCACATGCACAAAGCAGACAGATCAAACTGAACATGAGGTGAGGCTTTCGATGTCCGTCCCCAGTCATTTGCTTCCTCTGGGAAGGATCCACGTTCTAAATGTTCCACAATCTCCTCTAAACATAGTCATCATCTGGAGACCAGGTATTTAAATACATGAGCCTAAAGAGGGCATTTTTCATTCAAACTGCCACGCAGTTGTGTAACCATGCCAGATCAGGGCCAGGACATTATTGTCTGTTTGCCAAATGCTGGTGCTTCCAAATGAGAATTCATGTCTTTGGTAATCTGCATCTAGGTCGACTAGGATGGTCTGCTTAAAGAAGACATTTTAGCTTACAACAAATAAAAAAGAAATGATGGTTGAAAGGCTTTCATTGTTATGAATTGACAATTTTAAGAAAGAATTTAACTTGGTACTTGGAGGCAACTGTCAAGAACAGGCCTGGCGTATAAAACAGTGATCGATGAGGGTTATAACTGCAAATTTTAGTATTTGGTCAGTTATTTGATTCTTTGTTATCCCCACTTCATTTTTTTAAGGGACCTTAAAATACCTTTTTAAAGCTTTTTATCTACCCTTTGGTAATTACACTCATGAAAACAATGGGTTCAGATCGTATTCACCCCCACAGCTTCCCCCAATCCACTCCTCCTGATCTCCCCCCCCTCTCCCTCTCCCTCTCCCCCCTTGCCCTCTCCCTCTCCCTCTACCTCTCCCTCTCCCTCTCCCTCTCCCTCTTCTCTCTCTCTTCTCCTTCTCTCTCTCCCTCTTCTCTCTCTCCCTCCTCTCCCTCTCTCTCTACCTCTTCTCCCTCTCCCTCTCCTTCTCCCTCTCCCTCTCTCTCCCCCTACACCTCCCCCTGCTCCAGTTAATTTGTGCATGTCATTCGTGGGTGAAGGCACCATCTACCATAGCATGAACAACCTCAGTTAAATACAACTTACTTCTTCTACCCTCATAGCACATACCAAGAGCCAGTGTGGGTGTGGGGCTTCATGAGCCCCTCCCACTTCATACTATAGTCTGGACCTGAACTGACTTGATGTAGGTCTTGTACCAGCCACCACAGCCACACCTTCATGAGTGGAATGACCCTACTATATGTGAAAGGTATCTTTCAAAATCTGTTTTTTCATTCCTGTGTCAGCCTTGCCTAATATCAGAGACTTTTGTCTTAGACACTGCACAGGGCAACCTTTTACACTTTCATACACAAAATAATTTACTGTGCTGAATTTCATATGTACCAAATATTCAACACACAATTATGTTATCGTATAAGGTAAACTTTGTCCACAGTCAGTTTTACAGTAAAGACACGTGAACAGCCATGAAAGCTCTCAACTTCTTGTCATGTCTTGTAAATCACAATTCTGTGAAATAATGATACTAACCTTTTTGTTTGTTTGTTTGTTTTACTATAGTAGAACTCAACTATTTAACTTATGTATTGTTAAAACATTAAGGATAACCTCCATGGAAGCCTTATGGAAAATTCTGTAGACCAACTTTCATATTATTTTAGTACTTGTAACATTATAGATATATTTATTTTGTATTTCTTCCCTATGGACCATGACTCCTTGAAACTAGACAATTACGTTTATCTTTGTTTTCTGGCATTCAAATCTTGAGATACATATTTAAAATTATCAAGTTAATAAATAGGTGGAAACGTGGATACTTAGGGATACTTTGCACACTAAAGTGTGTAAGATTTAAATTTCAAGAAAAGTAAAACAAAAAAGAAAAATCCAGGTGACAAGTTGTCTACCCTATATAAGTTTCATGGTTCATTTAATTATTCAGAAAAGTAAATCAATTTAAACTAATAAAGCACATGACTTATTCCCCTCAGTTTATCAAAAAATGAAGTAAAATTGAAATAGTTTCATGAATTTCTAGGTATGTGCTCTGAATATTTGAATGTAGCAAAATAGGGTAAGTATCCAGAGGTAAAGAAGGGTTAAAGCTCTTTAGGAAGTGATTACTATGTTTAACCTGCCCCCACCCCCGGAGTAGGGTCATCCTTATCATCTTCATCCGAATCGGCCTTCTATAGGTCTTACCCACAGTTATAAACGAGAAAATGGCCCCAAAATATAGCTCTGAGCTATAAATTTCTGCTCTTGTTCAGGCGCCAGCAAAAAGCTTTTAAAGGCATCAGAGAGAATGCTCTTCACAAATCTCTCCGTGCCTGCAGTCTCCCTTCATTAGAACTCTGTGGTTTTGATTGATTGAGTTATACCTTGCAGAACATGCGGATGTAAAGATGAGAATCCGTGTGGACTAGGACAAGAAAGAGGTGGTGCTGAGGATACCCGACCCACTGGCGGGAGGATCGGTACTAGTTTCCCCTTCCTGGAATCTGTACCTTCAGAAAACCGCAAGCTTCATTTCCTAGAAGTCAACACCAGCTGCCTTCCTTTTAAAGTCGGACGAAGGGAATCCTTAATAGTACAGCAGCGAGTAATAAAAGGAGAGCTTGAGTTTTCTCATCTTGTTGTCTAAAATGTCATCTTCACTAATGATTGTATCTCTTCCTCCACAGAGGAGGCAGGGACCACACAGGGCCCCTGCCGAGCCTTCAGCAGGGAACCACAGGCCCTCATCCACAGCCTCTCTTACATTCTGGCGATCTTCCTCCAGTTTCTCATCTGAGATAGTTCCTTTTTCTGTCCGGCTTCTCAGCTCTTCTATCACTCGGCGTGAGACATTGTGTCTCTTGTGCTGGAGTAATTGCTGTAGCTTCTATTTCCCTGGAGAGACTTCTCGTGGATAGGAGAGCTATTGATAAGATATTCTGATACCCAGCAGCGACTTGCACAGTGTCCAAGAGGAAAGCGTTATTATCTGGACTAACTGTTGAAGCATTTGTTAAGGAGAACGTTACAAAAATACAACTGATAAGTGTAAAATGTGAGTATTAAAATTAAAAAAATTACTGAATTCAATCTATTTGATGCAAAGCTTTGTTTACTTTAATTTATAATAATACTAAATTTGGTGAAAGTGTTAATTTTTTCTTTAATTTTGGGCCAAATAACATAGTCCCATAAATTGACTAATTTTGGGAATTTTATTGTGCATCGATTGAATTTTGAAAATAACATAAAATACCAGAGTACATTATTGTTATAATACAGTATTTCTTGTTTTAAAAATATGTGAGTAGGGAAGATGTATATATTTTGCATTACTCTAGTTCAAGAAGAAGAGCAGTGACATATTGTTCTTGATATAGATCGTCCCTTGACCTGAAAACCAGTTACCCCATCCACGGTGCTACTGAATTTTGAGATCAGATGCATTTTCTTGCCTTGATAACTTTCTTCCCAAATTTTACTCAGTTCTTTTCGGGAAGTGTGATACATATTTTTTAAGTGTAGCATTACTACTTGACTTATTTTAGGAAACTAAAACAGTAGGCTAAAATATACTTACTCCCACATCAAATCTAGAAAGCATCCATCCATGCATCCATCCATGCATCCATCCATGCATGCATCCATCCACCCACCCATCCACCCATCCACCCATCCATCCATCCATCCACCCACCCATCCATCCATGCATCCATCCATCCATCCACCCATCCACCCATCCATCCATCCATCCACCCATCCATCCATCCATCCATCCATCCATCCATCCACCCATCCATCCATCCATCCATCCATCCATCCATCCATCCAGAAGCAGGTGTAATAGAGAAATGGTATAGCAATAGCTAGACCTAGAAAAGAGGGGGGAGCTGCAAGAATCAGAGAAGATTTACAGCTCCTCCTCCTTACATTAGGAGAAAATGAGTA
This sequence comes from Rattus rattus, assembly GCF_011064425.1. Lineage (NCBI taxonomy): Eukaryota > Metazoa > Chordata > Mammalia > Rodentia > Muridae > Rattus > Rattus rattus. Next base: position 10,885,832 of record NC_046159.1, read on the forward strand.
GAGAAGTCAAAGAAAAGAGCAGGAGATGCACTACTCAAAAGTACAGCTGATTTCCTTTTAGTACATTTATCGGTGACCTGCTGGATACTTGGCAATCACCACAGCACGCTTTTCATTTTCTTCCAAATACAGTGCTTACTTATCTCTTTATTTTCTATTAAGTAATTTAAATATCTATGGTTTATCGATATCTATATACGTAACAACTTCTGAAGGTAAAATCATTTGAAATTTACAAACATTTTTATAGAAGAAATAAAAGTGTGTTCAGAAAACATAAAAGGTAAGTGTAAAGGAAACGTCCCACTTTCAACCATCTTGACTTATGAAGTAGTCAGAAACTGAGATCAAAGCTCATGAATTATTTTTTCATTAGGGGAGAAAGAGAAAGGTGGAGCTTTAAAGTTTCTTACTACTAGAATAAAGTTTTCTTTAGCAAACAAAAATCAAAGTCTCACACATAGAAATAGATGAAGGTGAGCATAAGAAATCCAAGCCATTGCGACAGGTTTGCGTGGGCAGTGAGCTGGCTTTTCAGCTCTAACCCTGGCTCCAACCGGGGCTACCTGGGCTCAATCTTGGGGACCCACATGGTAGAAAAAAATTACTCAAAACCCACGCCCTGCACACAAAGTAAACAAACAAATGTATCTGTTTGGGGTTTGGGTTTTATGAGAAAAAGAGGAGTTTTTAGGGAAATTAAAACCACTCATCCCACGGAGGACTGATGTCTTTTGTCACCTCTCAGAAAACGCAATCTATGAGGTGGAGGCTCGGTTCTATTTAAACAGATGCAACGGAGCAGTGGAGCTATGATCCAGCCTTACAGATGTGTGATATAGTTCTGGGAAGAGAAATAGTTTATAAGTCTCTGAGGCTTTCCTCTTCATAAAGGCTTTGTCTCAGCCTCGCCTTAACAATATTGATTTTTCTAATTACTAAGTTATTACTTGGGACTTCCAATTCAGTGTGGTTGATTGGACACTGTTTCTTAGAGTTCACCACTTTCCAAAGACGTGTAGTAATAAAAATCATAAAGCGTTCAAGGAGGCACCTAGAGAAAAGAAGGCACGCAGATGAGCGAAGTCAACCAATTTTGGAGAAGCGGAAAAACAGAACGCTAACTAAGGAGGCCAGAGGAAGCTTCGCCCTCCTTCCTGGCAGAAGGGACACAGAGCGAGGCAGCAGGGGTGCCCTGAAGAAAACTGGACGCTAGCAGTTTAGACAAAGGCAGCAGTAAGGGGGGGCGAGAGAGTTAGGTGAGAACGCACAGGAGAAGCAGCTGGGCTCTTAGTATGCATAGCGAAGACATTTGTCACACCCCTAACCAGTGCCATTCTCTGAAGACACGGAACCCAAGGGACAGAAGCCACACAGGGAAATGCGGACGAGCATGGTCTAAGAGCAAACGCAGAGCATGGTGGGCAAACAGGTCTTTCTGGACCGCCAAACAGCTGGGCGCTTGACGTAGAGAACTGGAAATAAAGAGGCAGTTAATGGTTGGGAGCTGTTAACACAAGGGCCTCTGGTCACACACATCTGCCTACCCCACACATCTGCTGACATGCACATACTGCTTATCTTACATCTCACAGGGAAACTTTCCTCCATCCACAGTGAGGTTTGATACTGCAGCAGACGGTCATACATAAGAAAGGGGGGTAAAGCGCAAATCTAAAAACTAACCGCACTTTATACACACCATGCACCCATGTAAACAGAAACCCGACCCTCACTGGGGCTGATTTTGTTTCCAGCGATGCAACTGTAAATTGCATCAAAATGATGTTTTGCTTAACCTGGGATTTATCCAAGAGTTCTAGCAATTTATAAAGTCATATCACACTAGCAATATCTCGTTTTTCTTTTGGATATTGTTAACTAAAGGAAACGAGTGTATTGCTTTAGGAAGAAGATGTCCTCATGTGTGTATTTACAGCACTGTTTACCATACAGAGGCATGAGGTAGGCTGTCCTTCAGTGGAATGAGAGTAACATACACACAGAGAGAGAGAGAGAGAGAGAGAGAGAGAGAGAGAGAGAGAGAGAGAGAGAGAGACTGAGACAAAGACAAAGACAAAGACAGAGAAAGAAATATTATTCACACTTAAAAAAATGGATGAAGGGGTTCGAGATTTGGCTCAGTGGTAGAATGCTTGCCTAGCAAGTGCAAAGCCCTGGGTTCGGTCCCCAGCTCCGAAAAAAAGAAAAAGAAAAAAAATGGATGAAAACCTACCATTTCCCATACTAGACATCAGTTATATTAGGCTATGTGAAGTAAAACAGAGACAGAATAAAAATTATTGAGGCGTCCATCCCACATATCTATCATTTCTCTGGAAATATGATCAAAGAAAATCATGGAGCTGGAGACTGAAACCCTGGGAATGGCCAGGGGAGTGAGGTGTATAAGTCAAGGGGAGCACATAGACGTGAGGACATAAAGTAGCAGGTACCCAGCTCATGTAAGCGTCCGAATCTGATGGGCCACACCAGGGCAGCCGTTCATAGCACACCACAATCCAGATGCTGCTCAGTAAGGAGGACATGACCGTTCTCAGCAGGATGGATTAACGGACAGCTGTGATTGACAGATACGGGAATTTGTTCCACTGTACCAACCCCTTCACTCCGTGGACATTATCTCATAACACGGTGTCATACGCCTCAAACAGACACAATGAATTTCACGGGGAAAGCCATGCTACATGACACATGTCAGTGTTGCTCACTAGTACGTGTCTTTCCACCTGCATTTACAACTGCCACCTCCACAGATATCCAGCACATGCGTGCAAGCTTCTGACATGTGGCATAACCACCAAGTGCGGGTGGCTGGATGATTGACTCTGTAAAACACATATTTTTATTACAAGGTGCTCTCTACCTCTTTTCTGTTTACACTTCAATTCTGCAAAGACATTATTATTGGTAAATTGTATGTGTTGAAAGGTTAGGTTATATCAAAAGATGGCACGGTAAGGCGGGTTTATAACGACTCTGCTTTTTAGCGGATGAGCATCACTTCATGATGTTGAGGGTCCGTTACCTTAGATAAATTCACTCATTGAAAATTCTTCCCCCAAACGCAGAGCCCAGCCAGTCTTTTGTCCTTAAGTGGAGGTTGTCAGGCAGCTGTTATCAGATATCTGAGGAGAGCTTCTAAACACGGCAACTTAGAGAAAAAGGAAACAAAACAAAACAAATGGTAAAGCGAAAAATAAAATCAAGAGGAAAAAAAGATAACACAAGGAAAAACGAGGTGGTGTGTGTGTGTGTGTGTGTGTGTGTGTGTGTGTGTGTGCACGCTCATGCATGCATGCACACATGTGCATGTAACAGCAATTTCTAAGCTATATAGATCAGAGAACATATGTGATTGTTGCCCTTCGCATGTTTGTTCAAGGTCAAAACCAATTTCCTGATACTATAGAGCTTTTATTTCCCTTATTTGCTCCCTACTCTCATGAGTGTGAGCTAGAGTTCTTCAGAGACAACACAAGAAGCCACGCAGTAAATGAGGATCTGAAATATTTTCGCGAATGCAGCTGTCTTCTGTTGAGCTGGTCATTAAAATAGTATTTTTACTATCATGTGACAGGTTTAGTGCTATTTGTAAATTAATAAATGTTTTAATATAATTATGTGTCACTTAACAATGAATATATGTTCTGAAAATTGCTTCATTCGCCAATTTTACTGGTGTGAAAATTTCACAGAGCGTCTTCCCTCAGACTGAGTTGGTTCTGGTGTGCCGAGTCCGTGCGGTCTTAAGGGACGGCTGTGCACACAGCCTTTCATGGACTGAAATGTCATTATGTGGCACAAGGCCGCTGCCCAGCTCTTGTTTCCAATACAATACCCACAAATAAAACCTACACAAATAATAGCACTTTGGGATCTTCAGTAAATTTTAATATGTGGGTTTTGGTGACCAAGATATTTGAGACCAGTAAATTCCAACCTGCAAAATATGTATCACACGTGTGTATGTATATACGTGTATGTGCATGCAGAAATGTGAAGCAGACACAGACATAGGTGTGCGTTGGTGCGTACACACACACAGAGTCATTCACTCACATTTGTACTTACTATCCTAAGGACAGTGACAAGGACCACGGAATAAACAAAGTTCCATGATAAAAAACAGAAAAGAATGTTTATCTAGCCTTAGTGTTTTGAAGATAGAATGACTATTTAAAATAATCTAGAAATGTAAAGTGTAGTGATGGGCTAGAGAGCTGGGTGAAAGGCTAGATCACTTGCCTCTGCTTTGGAAGGTCCGTGTTCTGTTCACACATCCACACGCACACCTACCGTCTGTGACTTCAGTTGCAGGGCATCTGATGCCCCTCATCTGGCCTCTATGGACCCCATGCATGCAAGGGGTGGATGTAAACGAAGGAGTGTGGGTTTATGTGCACATGCACTTAAAAGGAATAAAAAAATAAATTTTTAAAAAGTACAATCCAATAAACTTCTCAAAATGAATTGCGAAAGACGAAAGCAACAGAATGGGCGAAGGGAAAAACCGAGAAAATTAGATAATAGGTCCAGAGGTTTCCATATCTAGTAATGAGAAGTTCAGAAAAAAAATATTAAGAGCATTAATTCAGAGAGATAATACACAACATCGCAGAACTACAGGACAAAACTTGCCAGACTAAAGGGGTACACGGGACAAATTAAACAACACCAACAACAAAATAATTATCCCAGTGCCATGCATTTCACAGCATTGAAGACCAAAGTAACTAGACCCACTCTTCCAAAAACTGAGATTGGGCATAAAACTAAAAATACTTGTAAGTAGAAAATGGTAAAAGTGAGGCACTAAGTCTGTCAAAAGATTTATTTTGTTTTCGACTATGTACATATCACATCTCCGTAGGGATATGTGGATCTGAGCACAGTGCCTGTGGAGGACAGAGGAGGTCAGCTGATTCCTGGAGCAGAAACTATGGACAACCACGAGCTGCCTAATGCAGGTGCTGGGAGCCCAAGGCAGCCTTTGTGTGATAGCAGCTCTCACTCTCATCCATGGGGCCACCTCCAGCTCTAGGGTAACACTTCTTGCATGTGAAGAGCATTTCAGGCTAAACTTTTCTGTTCAAACTCAGTCAAAGCTTTAGACAAAATAACCCCGAGACAAGCACAGTCATCAAATTTGTATTTTCCATACATGTTCCTGAGGAACTCTGAAGAACAGGTAGTAAATCTATAAATGTGGTAGTCCTAAGTACAGAAAACAGGGAGACACCCTAGAATGTCACACAGACTCTCCAGGTCTGTAGCTTGAGGAACAGCCCAGCCATAGAGAATCGGGATTCCCAGCCAAGCATTTCTAGGAGAAAGCGGCGAGTCTGTAGGCTTTCCCCTCCCTCAGTCCATGGTTGCTGTAAGAGCATAATTGCTTGTTGTGGAGAATATTGGCACATAGGGAGTGAAATTGGATTTGAATATAAGGGAATTATTCCATGAAGAAAAAGGAAAACTTGAAAGAAAAACTCCCCATAACACATCACTCTCAACATACCTGGGCAATAATTTATCTGAAGGCTATTGATCCCTTTCCAGTAGCTGAAGTTGAAATCTTGTAAGCTTACAAAGCAATGAAGAAACAAATAAAGGACAAGGTCGGTAGATGACAGCGAGAACAGCCACTGTGAATGCCTAGAGACTCAGACTCAAACACACCAATTTATGTGTAGGATTTCAGGATATTTTTAAGTAGCAGTAGAAAGGTATAATTTCATATTTATGAAATTAAAATGAAATTTCACATACTCTTTTATAATCTAATGATGATACTTCATACTTTAATCAGACAATCTGAAGCACTTTATAAACATTAGCAAATTAAGTCCCACAATACCCCATGTGGTAGTTAATAATAGTCATTCATTATATACTCAGTAGTTGAAACGAGACATCAAGAGATTAAATGATTTGCTTCAAGATCATGCATTCCCTGAGTTTCAGAGAACGGTCGTCGGCAATTGCCCATGTATTTCGCTCTAGCTGTCAATATTCTCTTACCATTTGTGTCACTTCAGATAATGGGATGAGCTCTCTATTTGGTGCCATTGTCGGGAACGCAGGATCACTTGGCCACCTTACAAATGTATAAAATTTCCACATTTCCCCTTGGGTCTGGTGAAGCACAAGCCCACTGCTTACCAAATTCCTTTTTATTTCCAAGTGTATTTCTTGATGTGAGTTTCTCCAGGGTAAGCATATTTTCAGAATAGCACCTATATTTAACAATTTATGCTTTGAAAAATCCATTCACCCTTAATTAATCAAATATTTATTAGGTGATTTCTGTAGACCAAGCGCTGCAGATTTAACTCTTACCATCACGAATCTTCGTGTCTAACTACAAATGGAAGGATGTTTTCAAAAGCGATTACGGTAAAGGCAGCTGGGGGTTACAAAGGCAGGGTGTGACACCAAATGATCAGGTAGCTACACCCAGAATAGAAGTTACTGAATGTGAGTTCTGTGGGGCTGTTGAGACAGAAGATTGATGCCCATATGCAGATTGCTGAAGACTTGCGAGATAAACCTTGGATAGTCGGTGACGACAGAGAAATATTCAGTTTGATAGCAAAACACGCAGAGGGACAGAGAGACAGAGTGGGAGAATGAATCCATACTCTGTCCTGGAAGTCCTCAGGAACAAGTGAAGAGAATTCATTCATCCGTGCCCTTCAGAGGGGTCTTGGTGAAGATTCAAGGACAAGGGAACGTTCACACTGACCTTCCAATACTAAATAACAAGAGATATATTTCCAGAGAAAGAACAAAAGACATGCCCACCAGCTGCATGGCATACTGCTAGGAACATCCTCTTTTTTTTTTTTACACCAAACAGAGCAAGAAGCCATATTTAAAAAGAACCTCCAAATCTGCAGGGAGGTAGCTCGAACGACAAAGGCACCTTCTCTCATGGTTCATTCTGCACATCCAACGTGAGCATCACCAGGCTACCTCCTGGTATCTAACTCTAGATACAATGAAAGGACTTTTCCTTTAGTATCACTCTGTGTTCTAGCAGGCAGCAATCTGTTCTATACCATAGCCTGAATGAATCTCAGAGAGACAAGATTTCGCATGTGCCCAGCTCTGTGAGGGAACACTGAATTCCCGAAAGAGACCAGAGGCAGGGATACAACTGCTGCCGTTACTCATCCTCATTGCCAGAAATGACACAAGGAAACATCCTCTTGCCTACGTGAGAGATAGCATAGCACAAATGCTCTGTTCCCATCTACTTCTTCAGCCAGCTTTCTGGCCCACGATGCTGCATGTGGAGGCTACAGCGGAATGGGAATGTCAGGAATAGTCTCTCTTCACTGTCCACCATGTCTCCTCCGATAAATCTTTCATTGAACCATATCAGCTAGGCTGGAAGCCAACGAGCTCTTGGGCTCTACCAGTATCTTCTCAATACTCTGTTTAAAAACATGGACTGCGGTATACAGCTCACCTTTCTGTAGATACTAGAGCTTCAAACTCAGGTCCTCATGGTTGCAGACAATTGTCTATCTAGTCCAATCTTTCCCGTTAATATTTTCTCTCTTCTAATATCAAATTTCAAATTTAGAGAACCTGCCTTGTCTTGGCTTCCTCAATGAACGCAGTGTGACCTGGAGGTAAGTTTGGTTTTTCCGTGCTCCAGACTCCTAAATACTGGAATCGCTTTCACTTCTTTGTATTTCTTAACTGCTTTCCTCTTTGTTTTTCTTTTAATCTTTATTATGCCCCCTTCATTTACTTTTTTATTATCTATTTTTCTTCATTTGTCTATGACAACTAATCTTCACTGTGGACTCTACAGCCTTTAGATTCGCCTCCCATGAGAAACCCAGACTGAAGTGATTCATGATATTAAATCAGCACCACAGACAATGCATTAAGGAATCAGACCAAGGAGAAGGATACACATATCGCTGAAGGATAAGAGAGAAGGAAACTTCAGGAGAACAGTAAATAAGCAAATGAGGATTAGTAAATAACCACTCATAAAAAGACACAGGAAAACACCATAATTAATTGATAGAGTTAGAAATTTTGAATGTTAGCAGTCTTGATTTTTATAACCTGAATGGGGATACAATGCTGCTCTCAGAAGACAGAATATATATATATATATATATATATATATATATATATATATCATCATCATCATCAAGGAGGCCTCAAGGGAACCCCAAACAATACAAATAATTGTTCTTAGAATTCCATAGTAATTAGATAGTAAGATTCTATTGTAAAGATAACACCCACAGTAGCTGTAGGGCATTAAGCAATACATTTCTTTTCACTATGAAATTCTCTAATTGCTGGCTAGCATTTGTGATGCTGAAAGGTGATATTTTGACTTCCTGGAGAAGAATATCATCTATGGCCTCAATCCAGTCCATGATTCATATTTCCATGCTAAGCAAAGTGCGCTGACTAATGCAATAGTGACATGATAGTTAAGTGTGTGACCACTTTTTAGGTGGATTTGAGGCGTCCCAAGAATATTGTATGCATGTATTATAAACCTAATCAAAAACCCATGACTGATGAAGTCCTAGGAGCTAGAGGAGAAGCAACTGATGTTTCCCTAAAGAAGCTTGTCAGACTACGTTTTTAATATCTATGTCTATACAAGTAGATTTTGGCTGCTCTTAATGTTGGTCAGAGAAGATTCTTTTGCTTTTGATAGTAGTTAATGCAGAGACTTAGAACTAATCCAGGCACTAAGAATAAGAGTGAAGGCCCAGTCATAGATGGGTCATCTGTATCAACCCCATTATCTTGACCCAAGGCTTGAGAAACACAGAAGCCTGGCAGAAAGAATCTCAGAGCCAGAAGAAAGAGAGGAGAGCTCTAAAATGTTTTCTCTGAACTTTACACGACCGGAGAACACAACAAAACATATCAGCTATGATTGTTTACACAAGACTTGCACAAGATGACGCCAAAGCCAGTCAAAATTACAGTATTAATGACTGATGTTCTCTTAAAGTTCCAACCATACATGGGTTGATATTTGCACTTAACTACTGCTGAAGGAAGGAAACATTTTTCTTCAGGTTTATGACCACTGGTCAGCTGCCATGCCACAGTGGATGTCCCCATACCCATTTGCTCATGCAATCCACTAACTAAAGGGATACTAGTTATTAGTATTATCATCATTAATACATTATATAATTATATAATACATTATGTTTATTACATATATGATATCGTGAAATACATTATGTCAGAAGGGTGAATGAAATTAAAAATAAAATAAATATCACAATATTAATACTTGACAAAATAGACCACCTTCAAATTACCTAATGGGATTAAGAAAAGGGATCTTCCTACTGCTAAAGGATAGAGATCACCCATAATACACTGCAGTAGTGAAGACATTAGCCAAACATTGGCACATTTATTTGTAAAACAAAGCACTAATGGCCAGTGAAGCACAGTAACAGTGAATGATTCAGCACCTCATTCTCACCAATAGACACTCCATGCAGAGAAAAGTGTCAGAGAAAGATCAGCATTAAATGACATTTCAGGTCAAATAGGACGTCTTTGGAATACTCCACCTAAGGTTGCAAAATGCATATTGACCTGAGAAAACCATGAAATCATGAAATCTCCTGTATCCTAGACAACATTTGGAAAAGAAAAGATGTCTTATTACAAACAATAAAATAAAAGATAGTTTTTATTATTATTTGATAATTGTGTGTGTGTGTGTGTGTGTGTGTGTGTGTGTGTGTGTGTGTGTGTGTGTAGTATCTGTATCTCATTCAGGCTCCGCCCTCACTAAGCTCTCTATTCTCCCTCCTAACCCCAGTGCATCCATTCTTCATCCAAGCAGTCTCCTTTCCTCTTCGGGTCCTTCATATATGTGTCTGAGGAAGACGTGCTGAGTTTAGTTCAGGTTGCCCTCACGAGCATGAGTATTATTTACTAAAGCCTGGGGAACTAACAAATGGTCACACTATTGAAGAAAGGGCCTCCCCATTCCCAAGCAACTGTTGAGGGATTTCGTCAAGGAAGGGTGGGTGCTCAGGAGCCTCTCTTCATTCCATAAGGAACTACCAGCCTCCCCTTGTAGGTCTTGTCTAGGTATCTGCGACTGCTATAACAAAACAACAGCAGTAAGTTCTCTTCCAGGGCCCATGACCTCAGCCACAGGATCTGTACAGTATCAGTACGACTTTCCTTCCTGAGATTAGACCTCAGACTCAACAAGAAAGTGGTTGGTTACTCTCATAATTAGTCAACATTGCAACAGTGGGCACACCTTGTCCTGCAAGTTGGTGTTTCGTGTGAAAGCTTCTAGTGGAGATTCAGCTTCAGCTCTCTATGGCCTACAACCAAAGCGCACGGTTGCTGCAGTAGCAGAGTCTTCTCATGGGGCTCTGATAGGCAAATGAGAGCAACAACAACAGCCTATGTTGATCAAGGGACCTCTGGGGCATCCTTGATCAACGACATCTAGGGAAATATCCCACACTTCCGACAAGCATGTTACTTTAATTATCATTGGCTTCTGGGAAGAACTTTACCCCCATGCTAGGCACCCCAGTCCAAAGCCTTTCTATAATTATAATTTGCATTTGCTTACACAATGGTAGTTTTCCGAATACCTTTTTATCCACTGTTGCTGTTGGCTAACTACTGCTTATAGTTCCTTCTCTTCCCCAAACTTCTCTTGAAATTTTCTACCAACAGTATCCTCCCCTTTCAAACTAGAATTCAATATCAAAATAAAGCACAGGACTGGCTAAAGACACCGAGAAGCAGCAACTGAATGGCAAGGCCTTGTTAATGAAATCATGAGGGAAAGTAAGCATTTTCAAGAACTGAAGAAAGAAGAAAATAAACCAGAGAATATGTGAGACCTCTTAAAACAATAAAAGTTGTTTTAAGAAAGGCAATTATAACTATAAATGCTTACATTTAAAAAGAAGCCAAAAAGTCTTAAGTAAAAAAAATCTTAATGGTATACCTCAGTCTTAGAAAAAACAAGAGGGAAAATTCAGAATCGGTTGGTAGAAAGAAACAAAAATTGAGGCGGAATTGATGGAAATGGAAACAAAATGAATGAAAAGAGAAATGAATAAATGAAAAGTTAGTCCATTGAAAAAATAAGTGAGACTGGAAAACCTTTCACCCAACTGACCTGAAGAGAAAGAAGACCCAGAGTAATAAAATTAGGGCTGTCTGAGGAACGTTTGGACAAATATTCCACAGATTGCAATGAATTGGAAAGTATACAAGAAAAGAGTACGTATGAAGACAGAACATGTGATCTACCAAAATTAAATCAAGAGCAAATGTTTAAGTAGATCTATAACAAGCAAGGAGACGGAACAATAATAAAAATTCTCTTAACCGCTGAATCAGTGGTTAAAGTGACTGCTTTTCCAGAGGTCCGTCCGAGCTTCAATTCCCAGCAACCACATGGTGGCTCACAACCATCTGCCATGGGATCCAATGCCCTCTTTTGGTGTGTCTGAAGACAACTACTGTGTATTCACATGCACAAAATAAATAAATCTTTATAAAAAATATCATCTTACCTAAAAGCTCCAGGCCCAGATATATTTCTTGCTAAATTTTTCCTGATCTTTGAAAAAGAACCATTACAAATGTTCCTAAATCCATTTCCTAAAATGGAGAGAGAAAAAAACTCTATAAAAATCCCTTTATAAATTATTATCAACAACAAGAAAACAGTATTAGGCCAGCCTCCTGCCAAATGTGGATGCAAAATTGCTCAATTACAGTCTTAAAAACTGAAAAAGTGAAGGTCTTCTGGGCTAACCCAACAGATTCCTTTACAATTAAAGAGGTAGCACAGCGAGCTTGGAATCAAACAAAGGAAATCATAAAAAACTCAGAACAGGAATTTGTAAAATTAAAAGTAACACAGCCAAATAAGGAAAAACCAAACAAATCCAATACAATGAAAATGATCATCCATAGAGAAAAACTCATGATAGTACAAATACAATTACAAAATTCAAACAAGACAACTTAGAACAGTGAGGAAAGGCATTTTTAAGGGATAATCATTTGTGTTTATGTCCTTATCTCTTAAACTGAGCCATGCAATACCTAATAGAAAAAAACGATCTATAAATTCAAAGTACAACATATTATATCACGTCATAAAATCACCAGGGGGAATCATATTTCTATTTAAAAAAAAGTATTCTATCTCCTGACACAAAGGTTGAAGAAACTTCAGTGGCATCCCAGACGGTAAAAACACAACAGAAACTACCAGTGGTACAAACCTCTCTTGGATCATTCATTCTTGGAAATACCTCAATTTCTTACCTTCTCATAAAACTCAAAACAAAGAGTGCCATGGGTCAGCTGCCCACACAGGGAACTTGTTTCTCTTCTTTTACTTCGTCAAAGCAACAGGCAGAGCAACTTAGAGCCTCTATAGGACCCCTTCCCCTCCCCCCACTTTTTATCTGCCCCACTGACTACTGTGTGGCTCCTAATAATTTATAACGTGGAGACTGAGAGAGAAGCATCAAATCCAACCAGCATGAGCAAGGAGGTATCAGGGCGAGAGGTCAGCAGTGTTTTCTGAAAAGGATCATTTTATAAATTATTTAGTTGTGTGTTGTCTACTCAAATCTGCCTTAGTTGCAAAGGCGTTTGGGAAAATATGTAGATAATTTGGGGTGACTCTATTATGTTAAAACTTTAATGACCGAAAAAGCAGGTAGCAGGGTAGATTTGGTCTGTTGGCGCTAGTTCGTTGACAACTTTATTTAGTCTTTTCAGAGAAACCAAGAAAGTACTCTGAATTTCATAAAGCCAAAATATCTTCTAACTGTCTTAAAGCAATTTTTTTTCCTCAAATGAAGACAAAAACATTAAATTTGTGGGTGATATTTGAATTGCTAATATTCACAGTAAGATATGCGACTAATGATGAAGATTTTCTTGAAAGAAGATGTCCATGTTCCACAGAAGAATAACCCTTAGAGAAACATTCTTGCAATGTTGCTGGAGGAAAGCCCATTAATGGTGACACACTATCAGGGTATCAGAGGCTTAAGACTTCACGGCTACTTTGTGCACACTTTGACCCAAACTCAGGAAGCTATTAAGTGATGTTTGACTGAACAGAAGCTCTGATCAAAATGGCACCTGAGGGCTGCCTCTAATTGCATCTTCCTCCTGTGACTCTAACTGCTTCATTTACTTCTCCCAAACCTTAAACCCCACTAAGATTCTCGGTCTCTTTTGCTGACTCTTCACCATCCCTGTGCACTGCTGGGTAACAGGCTTCCCAATCATCTGTTCTGTTGACTGGCTTAACCCAGCATGATAGCCAGTCTTTCTCACATAGCTTCATGGTCTTTGACTCATGGCTGAAGTGTAGCCTGAGTTCAATCTGCTTCCTTGTCGATTCTGTATCTTCATCCAAACTTTACCAGATCAACCTCTCTTCACAGGACTGACTACAAGTCTCAGATATATTCTCCACCCTGCCAAGTGTCCATTCCTTATTGTGCACTTGGCTCTCTCTTTCCCCTGGTATGCACAAAAAGCTCTCTGGTGGCTTCACTGAGCAAATGTAATTTTTTACTTGGTTTTGCATCTTTGTACAATGGTGTGTGTGTGTGTGTATTTTGGTTTCATAGTTTTGCAGTTGGTGCAGATGTGGAGGGATGGAGTCCTATGCTCAGAATCTTACCAAAATTATACTAGGAAGAGGATGGAGCTATTATTCTTAGACTAGACCCGTTTTCCAGTCTTATTGGTGTTCAACAAAATAATTTTCTTGTAGTTATAAGATAGAGGTCCCCCATGTTTATCTCTCTCTTGGGCAGGGAACCAACCAACCCACTTGACCTTCTCATCACACCTTATATCAAGGTCTTTCACAAAATGATTTCATTCTCTCTTGGTCAGCAGCAGTTGATACCTCTGATCTCCTCAATCTGTAACCACATGCGGAATTGTTTTAGGGGTAACTCTGTTCAGCGAGGTCCATTCAAGGTGGTTTGTTTTCTATAAAAGAAATAATCACAGGAACTATGTTGTCTCTCAACACGGGACCTACAGTGCTATATCCAAATGTTACTATGAGAGTAGATGCCACAATGAACATCACCTTCAAACTCTTCCTTTAACATCTTCCTAACTTTCAGCTGACATAACTCTTTCCTTCACTAATAAAAAAGTGACTATAAATATTCAAAGAAATGCTCTGATACTTTTCTGGCAGACCTACCAGCCCACCCTCATCTGAAGCCTTCTTATACAAGGTTTTCTCTTCTCGTGTCCTTTTGTGTTATGGTGATAGAAACAGTGACCAAAAGTGACATGTGGAGGTGTGGTTATAATCCATTAGAGAGAAAAGCCAAGGCAATTGCCTGAGGTAGAATTCACAGAGGAATGCTGCTTAAAGACACATTATCTGGCTAATATTCAGATGCCTTTGTTTATAGCACAGACCCACCTGCCTGAGGACAGCATCATCAATAGAGGGCCAGGCCTTCTCACATCAATCCAGAAAATGTCCCTATGCAGGGTCACGGGCTACTCTGCTTTAGGCAGTTCCTCAGTTGTCAGATTCTCTTCATAGGTGTGTCAACCTAGGAAACAAAGACGAATCCTTGAAGGTTCAGATTTATAATTGTATCCGAATTGCCCATTCTCCAGTCCTACAGACAACTCCATATGTTCACAGGCCCTTACACAAACCTCACACTCCAGAACGTGGGTATTCTAATTATCCTCCTCATAAACATGCTCAGCCACGTGTGAATGGTCTACAGTATAACCAGATTTACATCCCCCCCACCACGAGTCCATTCCTTTCACAAGTAACCTTAATTACCTAACTATATTCATTTGTGCCTCTCGCCAGAACTTACACAAATCTGTTTTTACCTCCTACCAGTATTCCTGGGAACACAAAGGATACCCTTTTGTAAGGGAAATATCACTCTCAGTTTCCAATTTCTGGTAACAATCAGCGTCCACCACAGCTGCCCACTTCCTTTGTGAAACAATTCCCTCTCCTAAGATACCTGACACCATGTGTCCTACTTTTCTTTAATGATGATCCATATAGCATCCTTTCTGAACCTTGTTTATATCTCTATAATGGCATCATCTTTAGCTAATCACTCCTCTAAGGATATTGTGGTCATTCTTGAATTTCCATCCTGGCGTTTATATACAAGCAATCTGTAAACAAACTGTTTGCCCTCACATTCAAACATATCTCTTCTCTGATCTTTTACTCTTGGTTCTGTAGCTACTGACAAGCTGACAACCTTCTTTCCAAATCAAACGACAGCACCATCCTTTAGCCATTCTCTCCTTCAACTCCTGCCCTAAAAAGAGGCATCCATCTATCAACCTGTATGAAAATATAAAACAGAAAGTGTATTAGTTAACTAGTTTAATATGCAAGTAATATAATTTCATCCATGCCAGAGAAAAAGGGACATATATAGAGAGTCTATTGAAAGGCATAGAATCAGGACCTGGTCTTGTTTCTTACTACTTCTGTCTTGCCTATGATCGCCTTACTCCTTTTATAAGCAAATAAGAAGATGGTCCATGTAGTTTTGCTTGCAGATGTACAGATGGTATTGTCCTCACCATCACTGGGGCTTCTGTTTAAATGATACCTTCCTATCTGTGATATCTAAACCACAGGCCTAGTAGTCTTCTTCCATTTACTCGTCCTTGTGTTTATCTATGATACAACTACTATACAATACTTTAGTTCTTTATCTGTATAATGTCTATAACCCACAATAGCAAATAGTCACCATGGGAGCAGCCACTTCTGCTTTATTCATTGACACATACTCCCTTCAATAGAGCATAGTACATGACACTATTCATCAAGTATTGAATATTAAATAATTTAGAAAGCAATATACTAGTTTGACATTTATATGCCAACTCTGTAGCTCTACTAACTCCTCTATATTCACAGTTTTGATTGTGAAACTACAAAACATAATTATCAGATATTAATTTCCAATAATAACATAATTAAAGAATACTTTTGTCATAACCATCTTCTAGGAATATCTTTTGCTATATTCCTAGTGTAGGGATGTAATAACTTTGCCCAGACATGGTACTGTTGGGCTAGGGGCTATGTGCATGGTCTTTGGGATAATGACAACTTTTTAGAAAAGAAATGCATACATGACATTTCTTCTTGCACAGGTATGGATATGAGTAAAGGCAGTGTGTTTGGGCTATGTCTGGAAATGCCGCAGAGACTCTTGGGAAAGTCTTGAAAACTATGTACATATCCTAAGCTGCTGAGGTTAATCCACAAAACCCAACCATTCACTTTAGATAATGTACAAATAAAAGTACATTATTTTGTGGTAAAAGGATGATTTATGAAAATTCCAGATCATGGTTTGACTTGATGCCTTTGGGCAGAAAACAGTGCCTGGAAGCATTTGCCATGGCAGACTTCAAAGATGCTGGTCATATATTGTTCTCAAGGGATCTGCTTTGTTTAAGATTTTATGATTCACATGTACATGTGTTCTAAATAGCTGCTTTTACATGTATAAAGCACAATATACTTTAATCATGCAATATCTGGTTACTGAGCGTGTATGATCTATTCAGGTTTATTTGTCATTCCTTCTCATAACCAATGTATCAATTGCAAGCATAATAATAAGAAGCAAAAGGACAAATACGACAGGCAGATAGACCAGTGGAATAGAATTGAAGACCCAGAAATGAACCCACACACTTCTGGTCACTTGATTTTTGACAAAGGAGCAAAAACCATCTAATGGAAAAAAGATAGCATTTTCAGCAAATGGGTGCTGGTTCAACTGGAGGTCAGCATGTAGAAGAATGCAGATCGATCCATTCTTATCACCCTGTACAAAGCTTAAGTCCAAGTGGATCAAGGACCTCCACATCAAACCATATATACTCAAACTAATAGAAGAAAAACTAGGGCAGCATCTCGAACACATGGGCACTGGAAAAAATTCCCTGAACAAAACACCAATGGCTTATGCTCTAAGATCAAGAATCGACAAATGGGATCTCATAAAACTGCAAAGCTTCTGTAAGGCAAAGGACATTGTGGTTAGGACAAAATGGCAACCAACAGATTGGGAAAAGATCTTTACCAATCCTACAACAGATAGAGGCCTTATATCCAAAATATACAAAGAACTCAAGAAGTTAGACCGCAGGGAGACAAATAACCCTATTAAAAAAATGGGGTTCAGAGCCAAACAAAGAATTCACAACTGAGGAATGATGAATGGCTGAGAAACACCTAAAGAAATGTTCAACATCTTTAGTCATAAGGGAAATGCATATCAAAACAACCCTGAGATTCCACCTCACACCAGTCAGAATGGCTAAAATCAAAAATTCCGGCGACAGCAGATGCTGGCGAGGATGTGGAGAAAGAGGAACACTCTTCCATTGTTGGTGGGATTGCAGACTGGTACAACCATTCTGGAAATCAGTCTGGAGGTTCCTCAGAAAATTGGACATTGCACTACCTGAGGACCCAGCTATACCTCTCTTGGGCATATACCCAAAAGATGCCCCAACATATAACAAAGACACATGCTTCACTATGTTCATAGCAGCCTTATTTATAATAGACAGAAGCTGGAAAGAACCCAGATGCCCTTCAACAGAGGAATGGATACAGAAAATGTGGTACATCTACACAATGGAGTACTACTCCACTATCAAAAACGGTGACTTTATGAAATTCATAAGCAAATGGATGGAACTGGAAAATATCATCCTGAGTGAGGTAACCCAATCACAGAAAAACACACATGGTATGCACTCATTGATAAGTGGCTATTAGCCCAAATGCTTGAATTACCCTAGATGCACAGAACACATGAAACTCAAGACGGATGATCAAAATGTGAATGCTTCACTCCTTCTTTAGAAGGGGAACAAGAAAAGCTTGGCAGGGAATAAAGAGGCAAAGATTAAAACAGAGGCAGAAGGAACACCCATTCAGAGCCTGCCTCACATGGGGCCCATACTTATACAGCCACCAAACTAGATAAGATGGATGAAGCAAAGAAGTGCAGGCCGACAGGAACGGATGTAGATCTCCTGAGAGACACAGCCAGAATACAGCAAAATACATAGGCGAATGCCAGCAGCAAACCACTGAACTGAGAACGGGACCCCATTGAAGGAATCAGAGAAAGAACTGAAAAGAGCTTGAAGGGCTTGAGACCCCTTATGAACAACAATGCCAACCAACCAGAGCTTCCAGGGACCAAGCCACTACCTAAAGACTATACATGGACTGACCCTGGACTCTGACCTCATAGGTAGCTATGAATAGCCTAGTAAGGGCACCAGTGGAAGGGGAAGCCCTTGGTCCTGCGAAGACTGAACCCCCAGTGAATGGAATTGTTGGGGAGAGGGCGGTAATGGGGGTGAGGATGGAGAGGGGAGCACCCATATACAAGGGGAGGGGGAGGGGTTAGGGGGATATTGGCCTGGAAACTGGGAAAGGTAATAACGATTGAAATGTAAATAAGAAATACTCAATTTAATAAAGATGGAGAAAAAATTTAAAAAAATAAAAGCAAATGTCATACAAACTTTAAAAAAAAAAGGACAAATACGGATGTGAATGCTCTCAGCCACTGAACTGAGAACGGGGTCCCCAATGGAGGAGTTAGAGAAAAGACTGTGGTAGCTGAGACGGTTTGCAACCGCATAGGAAGAACAACAATATCAACTAACCAGATCCCCCAGAGCTCCCAAGGACTAAACCATCATCCCATGGGTACACATGGAGGAACCCATGTCTCTAGCTGCATATGTAGCAAATGTTGGGCATCAATGGGAGGAGAAGCCCTTGGCCCTGTGAAGGCTGGTGGCCCCAGTGTAGGGAAATGCCAGGGCAGGGAGGCAAGAGGGAGTAGGTGAATGGGTGGGGGAGCACCCTCATAGAATCAGGGGAGGAGGAATGGGATAGGGGGTTTCTGGAGGGGGACCTGAGAAAGGGGATGACATTTGAAATGTAAATAAAGAAAATATCCAATTAATAAAAGGTAACACACACAC